>NC_133482.1:2040969-2130193 GCF_025370935.1 Choristoneura fumiferana | reverse complement strand
ATATTTCTAAGACTATAATTTGATTAGTTCCCTGTATTCTGTTTGGAAAGAGAAAAACGCTGATATTTTTAAAATTTCGCTACGATTATTAATTAATTTATTACATTTTTTTTAAGATGTGCTTATTCTAAAAGGGCATAACTCCAAAATACGACACAATAGATCCATTACTTTTGTCTAGTCTGTTAAAAAAAAGATCACGTAAATCTGACGTAGACGTTGCATAGAGACGTTGTCAAAATTATGACAGCTCCTTTTTCTGGTGAAAAAGGCAACGGAAACATATCTATACTGACGTAGTGTTGGCAAATTCAGCCATATTTTTTCATTTTTTTATTTTTTTAAATATGGAGAAATCAATTATAATAAATATTTTCCCATGTTCAGGAGGCAAAACTCTTTCGATTCCTGTAGTAATTTACAGGTGTTAAAAAAATGAAATCTTGTCAATTGTCTTTGTGTTATTTTTGAGCAAGTTAAGTAACATTTTCAACCTAAATCATTAAAAAGTTGGCTCTCCATAGCATGTCTTTCCACCCGATGATGGAGCGTCGTTTTTTCAAAGCTCATGTAAATAAAATAAATAAATATCACGGGAAAATTCACACCAATTGACCTAGTCCCAAAGTTAGCTTAGTAAAGCTTGTGTTATGGGTACTTAGCAACGTCACGTCATCATGTATCTAAGTATACAGAGCGGCAAAAAATCAGGCCCTCAAATGTATGCAAAATCGGTAATTTTGTATGAAGGGCGGGCCAAATTTTGTGCTGCTGAGTATATTTATATTTTAACTCAGTCTATAGTTTATACTAAAAACAAATCCTCGCCACCCACAGGCCGGCAAATTACTATCTTCGGCTTATATTGGTCCTACTGCTGCAGAGGCCGAGCGAGCCTGGAATTCACGACCTTCCGTGTGTCGGTAAGGGGTCATCCATAACTCACGTCATACGTTTAGAAGGGGGGGGGAGTCGGCGGTTTGACACAAAAACAAAATAATAACTAAGTTTCATAGCAATAGGTGCGAATAGTCGAAGGTGTGACAAGGGAAGGGGGGGGGGGTTCCTAAAAATGGGCAAAATTGGTGTGACGTACTTTATGGATGGCCCTCATGTGAAACATGTCTTTAGCGTGTGACTTATGGCACCACGGGCAGCGAGTCTTTGCCATTAGGACTAAGGCCTACCCTACGCGTGCACGTGTCTCTTGTGGAATATATGGAGCGCCTCCCACTGTTTCGTGTGCAGTAAGATGTGGGGCCGACGGTTCCGCATGTAATCCACAGCTTCGGAGGGAGACCAGCCGTTTTTCTGAGGAAAAATGACACATTTTATTGACAGTGAAAATAAAAAGGAGATAATGAGTTCTGTTGGGGAGCAGAAATCTACTTAACTACGTAATTTTTATTAAAATCTATTCATCAATGTCAGAATTCTGAGGTAACCGATGAACCGATTCCGATGCGATTTCATTTACGTAAAAGCAAGTTTCCTGCGGTGTTCTTATCTATGCTTGGTATGTGTGCCTTAGTGGTTTGAAAAAAAGTCGTGATGGCCTAGTGATTTGATCTATGGCCTCTCAACTGCCTCTCAAGCAGGTGGGTTCAAAACCCGGGCTCGTACCGAAATTTATCACTTGCTTTACGGTCAAGGAAAACATCTTGAGGAAACCTGCATAACCTGTGAAGCAATTCAAATTCAAAAATTCAAATTCAAATGATTTATTCAGTAAATAGGCCGCAATGGGCACTTTTACACGTAATTTTTTTAAACTACCAGCGCTTTCGGAAAGACCATCATTGCCAAGAAGAATAAGCCGCAAGAAACTTGGCAGAAAGTCATTTTTTCATAATAATATAATTACAAATAAAATACTTAAAACTATATTATACAATTAAAGAAAAAAATTACAAAAAATAATAATAAAATACAGGGATATGGATTCAGTGGTGTGTGTGGAGTTCCTAATCCACACTGGGCTCGTGTGGGAACTACGGCCCAGACACTCTAATTCTGAGAAGCCTGTGCCAGCCGTGGGACGTATATAGGATGGGGTGATGATGATGAATGAGGGTATTCACAGAGGCGAAATATCGCTAGATGGCGTTAGTATCGTAAGAACCGTTTGATGTTTGCTCGTGATTGGTCAATAACTAAAGTCTTTGTGCCGTCCACAACGATTTACTGTCATTTGGTACAAATGGAAAATCGTCCATTTGAATTGACCATTTTGAATTTGAACCAAAATGAATATAAACGAACGTGAAATTTGTCAAAATGTAATTGTGCTGAAAAATATTTACATCCAAATTTATTTTTGTTGTAAATTAATTAAACCCAAATGGAATATTGTCCATTATAAATTAGGAGCAAAATTAAATAAGCAATAAGTGAATGTTGTCTAAATCAAGTCTAAAACAAATGATTTCGGGTGAAACGTATTTGCAATTCGGCATATTTTTGAGTGTACGTAAATACACGTGGTCGTTTTTTTTTCGGCATACATCAAATTTACTATAGGACAAGGTTCCATTTTCGACGATATTCAGAATGGAAAATTTTCCTTGTTGATGTATGTCAAATTGAAATTTTCCTGCTTTGACGTATAATTTCGAGTTGTCCATTTTCCATTTGCACCAAATGACAGTAAATCTCCATAACATATGTTATTTGTTTTAGGTCCCTGTCTGTTCCTTCCCCAAGATCAAAATTTCATAAACCGAACATTCTCCTCACGTGTGTAATGTCTCTACGCGACATTGGCAAAATACGTCTTGCTATCACGGCAAGAGTGAAAGCCATTAAAAAAGGGCGGATCCATCGTTGTGGGCACGATGAGCATGCCCACAACCCAAATAGTCTAGTAACGACACACTTTCAAAAGTCGTTCATGAGTCATGACTGTTAATGAGCGAGTTTGCACTCCGACTCGCACTTGGCCGATTTTTGGGTGGCTGTGACCACAACCTTTTTTGAGGGCTGGATCCGCGCCTGACTAAATGAGCCAATCGCAAGCAAATTTCAAACGTCAAACGGACCTCACGATAGTGACGCCATCTAGCGATATTTCTCTGTAACAACTCTCGTTGAATGATGCCAACTGACAACTGACCATCATGAGGTAGCAGCCGACGAGCGTGGCGCTGCGCGTGCGCCCCGCCTTACAGTGCACGTACACGGAGCCCTGCGAGCGCCCGCCTGACTCCGCGATCGCTTTGATCTTGCTGTCCACTGGCAGAAACCTGTTGACAACAATACAGTAGAGAATACCTAAGTATGCAAACATTTTTTAGGGTTCCGTACCCAAAGGACAAAATTACTAAGACTCCGCTGTCCGTCCGTCTGTCACCAGACTGTATCTCATGAACCGTGATAGCTAGACAGTTGAAATTTTCACAGATTATGTATTTCTGTTGCCGCTATAACAACAAATAATAAAAACAGAATAAAATAAAAATTAAAAGGAGCTCCCATTTATTTGCTAATGTCTAATTTAACGTTGTATAGTCCGACTCGCACTTGGCTGTAAAAGATTAAAAAACAAACACGGGTCCTCAGACATGGACGTTTTAATTGACAATTAATTAGAAACAGAGATAAATCCGTCATAGACTCTGACGTCATATGCTACGACAGCCATAGAAAGTTCACATACCTACTAAATTTTATTTTTCTAGAAAGAGATGGCATGCAAACTTCACTCGCGCATTCTTGCTTATTTTTCAACAGATATTGATGATTTTTCGTCATTCGTTTTATTTTCCGGTTTTCTATTGAGTTAAATTATTTAAGAGAAAATTTGTGCTCCATACATATTACATTACATACATACAGCCCGTGGCGAGGGTCGGTCAAGGATGAAAACAATGGGATCAACAAAAATCCGACCAATACGTCCAATACTTGATGATTTAACTGACCACAACACTGCCCACTGTCCGCACAGGGCCCGCGTAGGAACTACGACCCAAGCCCTCTCATCCTGAGAGGAGTCCTGTGCCCTGCAGTGGGACGTATATAGACTGGGATGATTTTGATATGATAATGATGATGATAATTTAACTGATAGACTAAATAGAATATTATTTTCTTAATCAGGATTCTATCAATTGTTAGGTTGTATCGGTCTGCCCTCCCATTAAATTATGGTAGTTCGAGTGTACCTGTTGATGAACCGGACTCCCTCATACAGCTTGTCCTGGTCGGGAGACTCGAAGATGTCCGTCGTCGCCAGCTGCAGGAATTCCACCCCGTGCTCGCGCCATTTCTGCATTAACAATACATCTCCCATTACAATATCATCGACGTAAAACATCTAGAGTTTCTAGAGAACTCCCTACATAGGCACAAATCCAGTGAGCAGCGTTTTTCCATCGTATTTTCCCGATAAGTTCTTATTTATCTTGCTATCCAATTAGCTTCAGTAAACTTCTGTAAGCTAGTTGAGATAGCAAGATAAGTGCGGACTTAACTAACAAAATACGATGGCAAAACATTATTCAATACATCCAGTGATTCGGGAGACGTGAGTAGAGGGCCTACTCCGAAATTCGAAGTTTTTATCGTACCGTCTCTCTCTCTCGTATTAAATAGTATAAGCGTCAGAGGGACGGAACGACACGAACTTCCATTTTCGAATTTCGTAGTAGCCCCGCAGGACCAACACTACCCTCAGTAATTGATAATGGATTGTTCACAATCATAATATATTTCAGCAAAACCCCTACACTTTTAATTGCAGAGTGACTATACTCCTAGTAAATAATTTAATACTATGGTACGTAACATTAAAAAAAAATGATAATCTATCTAGAGTTGAAGTGAATGGTTACACACAGCTACATAAAGAACTGATTGTATAAAAGGAGAATGAATTAAATGAGTAAATGTCAAAATCCCGCTGTCATTACATGACGTGTTCTTGTTCTTGTGCGCGTGACCTCAACTCTCGTGACACTAGGTATACACTATAGTAGCCAGCCTAAAGCTACTGTTACACATGCTCGTTACTAGCATGCTAATAAGCATGCTTAATATGCTTATGAGCATGCTCATGGACTGTTTACATTTGCTAGCAATATGCATGCTAGTTTTAAGTATGCTCCTAGATAAGCATGCTCAAAACAAACACACCGAAACACATGCTTTTTGATAGCATGCTCTCTGCCAGTTCAAAGTCAGTGTTGCCACGGCAATTACCGTGTTCTACGGCTTTCAGGCCACATAATCTCAAAATCCACGACCTACGGCTGCAACTCTGTGTCCGTTACGGCTTTTCGCAAATTTAACGGTAACTAATAAATTAATTTATTTATAACAATTCACTTTTAGTGACTTTTTTTTGCTTGCAACTCTCGTGGCACTACCAATGTAAGCATGCTCATTAAGCAAACGCGTTCACACTTGCTTATTCCCTTTCCCCTTCCGCCCGCCCATCAACTAGCATGCTCTCTAATAGCAGGCCCTGCTATTAGAGAGCATGCCACTAAAAAGCATGCTCGATAGTAGCATATCCTGTTCACACATGCTAGTAGGTAGTATTTGCTTTATAGTAGCATGCTCTCGTGCTGCTAACGAGCATGTGTAACAGTAGCTTTAACTAACTGAATCCGGTAGGGTTGGTCCTGCTGACGGTTTCCGCATCACCTGTATCTGTATCGCTGCGAGTTGATAAAAAATACATTAGCTGAACATTTAGTTAAGGAAACCCTCAATGTCCTTCCTAAAACTTAACCTTTGAAAAACAAGCTTATAGCTACACGCATAATTGCACGTATTTATATTTAATTTAACAATCCCTTTGTGAAAAGATCTGACAACGCGCACTATTTATCATAACAAAAGATTCTTTCATCAGAAAAACTGACACAAATATATTTAGAGCACAATACTCGTCTGTACGTGACCCTTGAACTATATTTACGTCAGAAAATGCAGCCCATGATACGGAAAAGATAGGAACGAAAATAAACTTATAGATTTGGGGCCCGTATTTCCCCGCTACCTGATATAGGTATACGTTTTTGGTACGGTCAAGGAATTTCTTTTCCTTTGAAAAGGTTCCATGGTGGCTAAAGAATTAAAGTCTTGACTAATGCCCGGTTCAGATTATTCCAGTAAAATCGTGCCAGTAGCAATACATTGCGGGTCACAAACCAAACGAGTTACACACGATTGATCGAGCACCCGCAGTAAAGTCTAGCCAATATGTGAACACGACTATTGTTGTTTTGGGCTTAAAACCACTTAATTTCATAATACCTTATTCACTAATACCCCTAATTTTCAGATTACCATGGGCTCATAATACCTAAATGTCAAATTGTCTCAATCTTAAAATGAACGAAATTCATTACGACTTTGACTTAAAACGTTATATTCTCTAAATATCTAAAGATTGAAATGCATAATTCCTTCAAATACCAACCAATGACCGAAATGACAAAATATTAAAATAACTCAAACCAAAAACACCTAATTTTTTTGTGTCAAAGATACGGCAGAAAAAGGAAGATTCATTCTGTGATGTCTCTGTCTATTTTTAACCCCTGGCACAAAAAGGGGGGTGTTATAAGTTTTATGTCCGTCTGTCTGTGGCATTGTAGCTCTCAAACCGATGGACCCATATCAATGCGGCTTTTTACGCAAAGCGAGTTTCTTTGTTGTTCTTAGAAGTGTCATTACAATCGGTTTAGCCATTTTGGAGACATCGAACTTTGAAATTACAGAGCTCTGTAATTTGCTTTCAGTTTTTCAACTAAATTTTAGCTGAGAAGTTTAGGTTACATGTAGAAAATTAAATATTAAATAATGACATTTACCTAAAAGCTAAAACAGTTCGTGAGTTGGCCGTTTAATTAGTAATTTAAATCATGGCATCACGAAAATTTAAATAGCATTTTTAATTACCGAACTTTTTATGTTTCCGTGAACCAACCATGAAATAATCATTTGGTTATTTTTATTCTAATGTCTGTAATAAAATGGTTGCTAAAATTACGCGAAGTTTGAAAATGGTTACTGATAATATAACGTTTTTTTCCAGAAATTGACAACTTGACAGAATTTTTATAAAATAAACCTATCCTAATTAATAGTTTTAATTTAGGCTGGGATCATGATGAATATACAAAAAAACCTAGTATGTAGTACATCTCTAATCAAGGTTTCTTCATCATCATCATATTAGCCATAGGGCGTCCACTGTTGGACATAGACCTTCCAGTTGCCTCGGTTGGAAGGGCCTTGCATCCACTGTGAATTCCATACAATTAAGTTAATTGTAAGTTTATGTCTGCTAAATTTCGAGTTTCTTGTTCCTACGCTTTGTTTATCCGTGTCGTTAAGTTATATGTATGTATACATATAGTTTTATATGATTTTGTTTAAAACTAGTAATATTCTGAACTAAACACAAAGAGATTTGTGCCTATAATACAATAAGGAAAAGGGTTTTAATCGCAAATTACTCATCAAAATACAGGAAATTACAATTCAAAGTAAGCAAATTGTGGGGACTCCTGCACAGTGCACAATCTACTATTGATGCGTCATTGCTTTAACCTCAACGCAGAATCGGTATGCAATGCACCGTCTTCACTAATATTATAAATGAGAAATAACTTTGTCTTTCTGTCTGTTACCTCTTCATGCTCTAAATCTGTGAACCGATTAAGATGATATTGGTATGGAGATAGTTGGAGGGCATTTTAGTTCTTTTGGTAGTAAAGACAGCGTTCTTTTGGACGACCGGATGGCCTAGTGGTTAGAGAACCTGACTACAAAGCTTGAGGTCCCGGGTTCGATTCCCGGCCGGGGCAGATATTTGTATGAATAATACGAATGTTTGTTCTCTGGTCTTGGATGTTCAATATGTATTTAAGTATGTATTTATCTATATAAGTATGTTTATCCGTTGCCTAGTATCCATAGTACAAGCTTTGCTTAGTTTGGGACTAGGTCAATTGGTGTGAAGTGTCCCATGATATTTATTTATTTATTTAGTACAAAAACCCGGCCAAATGTGAGTCCGACTCGCGCACGAAGGGTTCCGTACCATTATCTATACAACATTAGACATTAGCAATAAAATGGCAAAAAAATCAAGTTTGATGTATGGGAGCCCCCTTAAACATTTATTTTATTATGTTTTTAGTATTTGTTGTTATAGCGGCCACAGTAATACATAATCTGTGAAAATTTCAATTGTCTGAACTATTAGGACTCAAGAGATAGAGCCCTGTGACAGACGGACGGACAGACAGCAGAGTCTCAGTAATAGGGTTCAGTTGGCACCCTTTAGGTACGGAACATCGGAACATGTATGGAATATTTTAAATCTGTTTAAAAAAACATACCTTGTTGAGTCGGATTCTTCTCAACAGAGGTTTTTCCGAACCGGTGGTAGATTTTTTTTGACATTCATAAGTGCTTGTTATAGCCTAAATTGAATAAAGATATTTTGACTTTGACTTTGAACCCTAAAAACGAGAATTATTAGTATGAAAGGAAAGGAACTACCGCCGCCCATGGACACCCGCAACACGCGGGGAACACGGGTGCGTTGGCGGTCTTTTGAGAGTCTGATAGGGTCGTTTTTTAAAGATTCTTAAGTTGTACTGTACTGGGAATGCTTTCCAAGAAGTTGTTATTGCGTGGACACAAACGTTTTTTTGGCTGGCTAAATTTCGCGCCGGTAAGTAAGGAGACCCAATAGTCTGCCCTTGATTATGATGAATGCAACTGCATCAACCTGCCGCAGATAAATGCGGTGACTCAACAGGGTCACGCCGTTTTGTCACCTAACTAGTTTTAAATATTATTGATTATATGTATGTTAGTCTGTAAGGTATTAATTGTATGGGCCAAGTTGCCTGAAATAAATGGTTTTATTTATTTAATACATGGGGAACTCAATAACTAATGAAATCATGGTCTACCCTGGATATACATACATATCAAACAATATAGTATATCTGTTGCCTAGTACCCAGGCCATGGTATAGTCAGCAACAAAGATTATGAATACAGCCAAAGTGCAAAAAATATGTACACACAACCTTAATGTTCAAGCAATAAAGTCCTGTGTACATGTTTTTGACACTGGCTGTATTCATATATTTGTTGCTGACTGTACAAGCTATGCCTAGTTTGGGACTAGGTCAATGAGGGCTATCGTTTTTTCTCACTAGGTGGCGCACTGTTGCGTGAGGTTTTTAAGTATGGCTTTTAAGTCTGTTATTACGGCGTGAAAACAAAGTTTAGATTAAAATCATATTTAATACACTTAAAACCGTACCAAAAAATATCGAGCATGCCACAGTGTTGCATAGTCCCCGTTATGGTCGGAAAAAAGGGAGGACAAAGGTTTCTGAAAGACAAAACTGTCACAAAACAGACATTCATTGCCCCGGAAAGCATATTTGTCATAATTAATTTCAGATAATGCAAAATATTCACAAAAATATTTTAATTACAAATAAACCCGGGTAGCTTACCCAAAATCTATGAGATTTGACATTTCGGAGACCTCACGCTACACTAGCGCCTCAAGTGGCAAATTCATTTGCGATAGCCCTCATTGATGTCCATTGTCTAAAGACATGATATTTATTTCTAATCATGGCATGGTCTATATCCCATAACAAATATATCTATTGTCTACATTGACATCTATGTACCTATTGTCCTGCTATGGGCTTACCTCAGCATCATTTGAAAATATCTTGAGCTCATATGTCTCGTTCATTGACACCACTCCTTGAATATTCTCCTCTTCTTTAAGCTGAAACATTCAAAGGTTACTCCTTAGGATGCGTTTATGATACTTAATAGCTTTAAATTAGCGCTAAGGCGCCTTAAGTTTTGAAATCCAACATCTATGTCATTTCAGTGGGTAACTTTTTAAATATTTTTGATGTTATGATCACTTGTAGATTAAGGATTCAAATAGTTTATTGCCCACTGAAATGACAGATGTTGGATTATAAAATTTAAGGTATATAATAAATTATAATGGATAAACTCATCATAATAAGGTTAAAATTAATAGTTGGCTGAAATTAATGTCTTATTATTTACAAGCAAAATCTCACATGTCAAGTTTTACTCATTTCTCACAATTAGATTGCAACTTTGCTAACGATAAAATGTTGTTTGGATGGCAATGCAATGTCTGTAAAAATCTTGTATAAAATATTCTATTTTTACAAAAAATATTGCTTTCTACTTTTGAGCCTAATTTATGTCTTTGAAAAGCCCAAGCTCTTTATTGAAAGAGGCTTGTGCCCAGCAGTGGGGCTATTAATAACAAATGATGCTAATAAAAGTTAATTTGTTATTGAAGATTGTAAGTATGATGCAAAAAAACTGGGATTCCTTGGAATTTTCTTCTATTTATATATATTGTATAAATTCCATGCCTCAGCTGGTGTAGAGAAGAGAACTACACAGTTTATATACTGTATAAATTAGGACTTCTCGTTATGTCAATTTTACCGGAACTTCCAAAAAGGTTTCACTTTCACTCAACAAAGACTGATGGCCCCATAGCCAAAGCCTTTTTTCAGTAATAAAAAAACAAAGTAAACATCATCAAATAACCTAAGAAAGAATGTACCTGTTTCGTCATTCCCTGGAAAGGCAGAGCGCCCAAGATGACCGTGTCGTCTATCCGGTCATACCATCGCCGGCTGGTCACCTTCTCCATAACAACATTGTACAACAAGGTTGGGTAGAAACTGACTCTGGCTAACATCGCGGTGCCCTAGAATTTACAGTTATAACTTAATATCACGTCGGCCTGAACACACCGGCGCCTAAGGCTCCTCGAACTGTAATGACGGTGTACCATGGTGAAAGCTGCCCGTGGTGGGGACGAACTCGCTGTTGATTTAATTTTGATGTCCTCCTTCCAGTAATCGTGCCTTGCCTTGCGTAGTGTAAATGTCAAAACGACATTGACAGTTGACTGACAGTGACCTTTGATATTGCAGTGTTACCAGGCATATAGTAATTCTTGCTTGCTATTTAACAGCAAGCTTTATAATTTAATAGTTTCCCTACCCTATGGTAGGGTATGGTCACATTGACGTATACACGTACAGCTCAGGTATAATCCCTACTAATATTATAAATGCGAAAGTAACTCTGTCTGTCTGTTACGCTTTCACGTCAAAACCGCTAAACCTATTTTGATGAAATTTGGTATAGAGATAGCTTAAGCGCCAAGGATCAACATAGGATACTTTTATTCCGGTAGAGGGCGCCACCGCGCGATAACCTAGGTCCGCGCCGACGAAGTCGCGGGCATAAGCTAGTCTTTAATAAAATTTGTAACGTTCCTACAAATATTTTACAAAATGCGAAACAAGCAAATAACGGAATATTTGCGACGGCCAGCGTGGTCATTACCTGTCATGTCATATCCTAATTATTGTCAAACGGAAAATCACACGTTCGTTGCCATCTCGTCACAAGATGGTTTGTTAATTTCTGGTGGTGTAACCACGATTTGGCATTTTATTGACTTCCTTTACGTATTGTTATGTTCACCGCTTCACATTATGGTGCTAGTAGCACGACAACAGCGCGGCACCATTTTATAGCATTAGCATTTCAGACCTAACGTTAAGCGGCCTAATGAAGATAGCCACGAAAATAGATTGAAATTTGCTCGTTTGTCTCACACAATTTAAAACAGAGATTAGAAACGCCTATTTAAATTATCCGCAATAAATATCTTGCATGTTATTGCTGGCAGGTATTTGGCAGGAGTGCTTACTATTAAGTTTTTTTTTTTCAATAATAATTCTGAATAACAAAGCTGGTTAATAGATTTTTAGGTAGGATTTTTTTTAAGTCTTAGGCGGCACCAGGGCTCTACATTTTAGAGGAACCTAACGGCTAACATTAGTTGCGCTATTGGTTGACCGGCATAGCCGATCAACACGTTGGCGGGCAAATTCAAATGCCTTGGCGGGCTTACGTTTAGCCAACCTTGCTTTATCTTTATCACATATCTTACGATAGCAGAAAGAAACTCCTAATTCTATTAATTTAATCCCCAACGCACTTATACGTTGGATTTGTAACTCTATATTGCAATTTTAACTCGCATCTCATTCTCGTTCATTCATCTCATTGTAATTTCAGCTCTGTATTCAGCTTTATATTTTTAACTCAGTTTCAATAAATAAAATTTGGAAATTAAACCGAAAATAAATCGCAACATGCTTTAAATTCATAATAAAATTACATGCTTCTTACAAAACCACAATTTTAATTTCACAGTCAATTTACCCATGTAATTCAACTATCAACAGTTCTTAAGCTACATTTTCATTAGTGGAAGGCGAAGTGGCCCTCGTTGCGGCTGTAAAATCTGTTGCCGTTGCCACCGCTGCCGGAGTAAACGAATGTCCGTCGTGTGCGGCTTTCTATGTCGAAGTGGCAGCTAAAATAAATAACACACGCTCTTTCAATGAAATATCATATTGTTTAGTTGTATAAGCTTTTGGTTTTCCTTTAATAAATAAATAAATGGAAAAAAGCGATTTTATGTCCATATAAATCCGGAAAAAGTTGAAGTCCACGCCGCCGGGCCCTTTTTATAACGGCAACACTACTTATTTATTTTCTCTAACCTGTGTAATGTGTCACTGCTGTTTACTTTCTTTCTATTTGAGTGATAATTTTTGATGTTGTTTGAGGTTGAAAAATCAACTGCGCTACAGCCTAAACCATAGGGGCTTGTCACACTGGATTCGTTCTGTGTCCTGCGGTCTGGTCAGCTCACTCACCCATTCGCCCATTTTCTCAAAATGTTTTAAGAGCAGCCCCGACTAGAGGACACGGAACCTTCCCATATATGGACCAGGCCCTTAGACTTAGGTACATTACATACATTATAATAAGATGGACTACTTATTTAAAAAAAAAAAACCGTTTAACATACATATTTTATTTTTTACTTATTTTCATTAAAAATAAATATATATGGACGACTTCATGTTTATTTTATTTCCTAACGTTTATTTACTTTCAATCAGTAAGTGTTTATTTTTTACGTGATAGTTTTACGAGTGCTCAATATCAGTTTCATTTATTAATTTTTTAACAACCTACACGTCCTGTTCTGTTTTTATTGTTCTTAAGTGAATAAATATCTTTCTACTTTCTTAAAAGGATATTAAGAAAAGTGTTTTAAAATTCTAAACACAACTTAAATAACTTTTAGAACACCTAAGCCGAAGGCATCTGTCATTCACACCATGTGATGCAGAATGTTTTATGCTACACAATAGTATCAATAACTCAAGTGTTTTTTTTTTGAGTTAGCGCCTTTTGGCTTAGGACGGCAGAATTGTGATCTAAGCTCCACTATAATACATTTATTGCCACTAATCTACGCACAGTTCATTATAAAGAGGTCGATACGGACCAAGTTACAAAAATATGTTTACATGAGTTTATTGATTTAACTAGCAGTTGCCCGCGACTCCGCTAAAATTTAATGGATACACACTATCCTATGTTCTTCCCCGGAATTCAAACTATGTTTATACTGAATTTCATCGAAATCGGATCAGTGGTTTAGGCGTGAAGAGGTAACAAACATACAAACAAACTGACTTACAAATTTCGCGTTTATAATATTAGTAGGACATTAAGATTGTGATTGTGATTTTATTAAGATTGTGTGTAGGTACTAACACTAACCTACATAACATACATACGTTTTCACTTCTCATGCTCTTAAAATCTTATTTTAGTCTCTGTATATCGGGACTAAAGCTCTTTATTAATCTCTAGGGATTAAAGTATTTTTTTGAAATTTACTCTGGAAGCCCTTAAACAGCCAATCACGGTGTTTGTGAATGGTTTTTGAATGGAGGATTATTCATTGATTTTGTATAGACAATTTTTATGGCGTGGAAATAACTCAAAATGACAAATATGCAAAAATATGAAAAAAAAACTATTTTATTTCGTGTAACATTGATTAATGATTACGAATATGGACACATTTAATTATATTAAGGATGAATTAATTTTATTATGCATAGTCCATTCATTCATTCATTCATCCCAGCCTATATACGTCCCACTGCTGGGCACAGGCCTCCTCTCAGAACAAGAGGGCTTGGGCGATAGTTCCCACGCGGGCCCAGTGCGGATTGGGAACTTCACACACACCAATTAGTCCAATTAGTTTTAAATAGTTTTCAAGTTTGAAACTATTAGCTAAATGAGCAAGCATTTACAAACGTCACTTTACAAATAAAAAAAACGGTGCGCAATTTTTTTTGCTATTTGAATTTCAAACAGATGTCCATTACTCTTATTGAGCGTAGGTACGTTGTAAAAAAGTTGTAATATTGTAAGTTTGTAACGAACTTCGTTTTTTGTCCTCGCATTCAAAGTGAAAAGTAGAGTGTTTAACGACTAACTAGACTAACTAGAAAATTTTATTAATATAAAGTAAACAAATGTAGCTTCGTTTTAGATACCTTTGTTAAATCCATACATTTTGCTAAATGGATTATTTAATGTAATAGAAAATTGTGTATGTATTTAGATATACAATAAATATTATTTTTTTAATTCCCATTAAATAACTTATCTAATTATTTGTTCAGAATCATAGGCTAGTCTAATTATGTCTAAAACTGTAATAACATTTTTAACTAAAATTTAAACGACAGTTAAAATGAGAGTGTATCTTGCCATGCATTGTATACTTGCAATCTATCTCACTGCACTTGTTTGTATTTCTCTTCTACCCACTTTGATTTTGTTAGCATATATGACCGTTTGCGCATTTAATTTAGTTCTTAAGAAAAATATGTTTTCTCAGTAAGTGATTGTAAATCTTATGAGAAATAAATAATCTTACACCTAAGACTAAACAACCATAATGACACTCGAACTACTCGCTCTGGTGACTCGGGTGGCTAAACATCTCATGTCATTAAGGCTTGTTTTAGTCCCTTGTTGAACAATCTACTATTATAACGTAGACCGTATCAATTCTTTAGTCGACTCTACCGCGAAGAAACATAAGTATTACTTTCACCTTTTGCTTTGCTAATATTCAATACGAGTATATGCATTAAGTTGTCTTTCCTACTAAACGGCTCGCATTTTAAAATAAACTGTGAAATTAACTTCCACTAATTCGGTGTAAAGGCAATTAATGTTCCATTTTACCGATACTACACTCTGCTCAGTAATTTATTTACTCTTTGTCCGACTTGAGCTACTGTAAAACGACTGGGCGCGGTCCAAACCTACTTATTTAAACGACTTAAAATAATTAGCTTTTGTCATTATCGAAATTAAAACAACATGGCATATCCATCACGCCAAGGTAACCTAAGTCAACCTAACTAATGTTCAGAGGTCATGTCATGACACTAACTAATTAATTAATCAACTAGTTTAAAGCCTTAACTTCTCGTCTCAAAATCACCTTGAAGGGTTATTTTTTATTGGACCCACCATTTATTAATCCGGACTGTTTTAAAAATTGAAAGAGATATCATCGGGTTGATGTATCGACGCCATTTGTAAGCGCAGCGGGGGCGCGCAACACGACATTCCGAATTCAAATTAAATTAAAACGCGGTAAAAACAACGTGTTTCCGTTCGCCGCGTTCGCTATTCAAATTCGAAATAGATTGGATCTGTGCTAATTTGTCTATGCCTCCAGAAGGCTGATAGCGTACGGAGAAATAGAAAAAAGTTGGAAATAGAGAAGGACAAATTGTGTACCAGAATGGTTTCGGTGTGTTCTGAGAAACAATGGGTCCAGGAATAATAGGTTGATAATTAAATTTGGTGCGGTAATGACGGACATTTGTTTGGTGTTAACGAAACTAATGTTCGCTCCTTCTCAATGAGCATGACCATTGTGTGTTGTTTATGCAGATTGTCTTTTCTACGTATTAATTTATCTGTGACAGACCGTTGCCGTTGCTCATGTGTTCTGATCGACATTATTTTTATAATGTACGACAAATACCATGCCAGTATTTGGATACCTAGCTAACGCTTTAAGTATTTTCACCCGTCTTGTGATTTTTCCTCTCTAACCGTAACTTTCATATTTTAAAAGGGGTCCAAAGAAAAATTACCAACAATAAATAGGTTTCTTACACTCAACCCACGCGTTATGTTAATTGGACGCATTGAATTTGAAATGAAATAATTTACTTTATAATAAACTATTTTTTTAACAACGAAACTGATCGTTACAGAATCTGAACATTAAAACGCATTAAGCCGCTCGCCCCGCCTCATCTGTCATCATTAATGCCGCGGTATCCTAATAAGTTTACTGCAATAAATAAAAGAGAATATCAAAGAGTTGCGCCCCGTTTAATGGTTGTAATTGTGGCCAAATGAATTATGGCACCGGCCGGTACGAACTCGTGGACCCGTGGGTGTCTGTCTACAGTCTTAATATCGACATTTACACGCTGTAAATATAATAAATATGTGCAGCATTAAAATCGACACTTCAACTCGTTATATTCGCGCGGGAATATGCATCGCGGCCGTCTATAACCGCAATACTCGCGGCCAGTAAATCGGACCACATTATGCGCGTCCCGTCGAACATCAGACGCTTATTTGTGTCCAAAAAGCGCTCGAAAGACTTAAAGCCTTTGCGCTTGATGTATGGCGGCGACACGTGAATGCCGACCTTTATATTCAAATCGGCCGTATTCAAATCAGCCGCTTGTCTATGCCAGCGTTGACAATTCGCGGGCATTTCGAAAAAGGAACGCGGGAAACGTCATATCATCGTCCGCGGGATCGCGTTTGTTTTTTGGCGCGCCGATACGCATCTGGCTCCCGAGCGCAGCCTCCGCGCCGTTTTCTTTTTACCTCGATTGTGTCCGAGAGAGATATAGTTTGAGATCGGTAGATATTTGACGTGAGGGACTGATAAAGTTAGTGTTTTGCGGCGGTCGCGACGTTAACGAGCCTCTGAGTAATGAGCAGGCCATTGTGATTTGAACAATGGCTAGTTTCGATAGCGATTATTTCTATTACTGAAAGTGATATCTGGCGTCATTTAAAGGGCGGTATCACTTTATCTCGATCCATTATAATAAAAAAATCATAACCATTGTCATTAAAAGACACATAAAAACAAACGTCGTTTGTTTATTTCCTCTTCTTGTACGGCATAGCATGATAGACACCATAGGTACCTCTCCTTATTATGGGTAGGTATGTAGATATATAGCTTCGTGAACATCAGTCCGACCGAACCGCGATGCAAATCATGTTGCATCGGATCTGCATACAATGAGCGCTCCAGTTTCGCAGTAGGCTTAGATGTTGCTTCTAGATAGTCGGTGCCTAATTTAACCCCTTAAACTTAAAAGAGGAATGCGTCAATACACAAGAATTTGGAATAACGACAATTACAACTTTTGGTACTTACATAATATAATAGATCAATTACAATCTTTTTGCAAGACTAAAATAACGAAAGGCAAAAACAAGGAGGAGGGGTGTTCTGCGTTTATTATCGAAAGCAGGTTTGTACGTAAACTCATTAATTCGATAACTTAATGTAATTCTCTTCTTTAAACCAATTAAATAGTTTTTACAAAAGGACTGAGTTATAATATTGTTTGCTTTTGATCATTACTACGGCAAATAACAATTACCAAAGCACTAATACTTAAATGTTGCACTTTTTATGACATAAACACCTTATTCACGTGATAGGTCACTATCGTCATACGTAATTCGTATCCCTAGGGTTTTTAACTCCGTAAGAAATACAGCAAATAACTTTTAATTTATTAATAATAATTTAAAAAATGGTTCTACGAATTATTGTGCTACTCTGTGACCACTTTATCGATATAAGGCCCTGTAAGGCCCGAATCATTCATTTAATTCATCATATTTGGTGAAAAACTATTAGACTGCAAGGCGTTACCGTACTATATTACTTATTCTGTGACCGTAGTCCAAATTCTTCATAAAAAATTACGAACGAGCGCCGTTTAATCGAATCGCAACTGCACAATAATTCATTATTAACATGTGGGTATCATTTAATACCACTTATAAAGCTGTGGGCGTGTAGCTGCTGAATAAACAATGCAATTTTTAACCAACGATAGTCAATTATTGAGTTTGGAACGCCCCTCGCTGACAAATTACTCGTGGGTTATCGAAAATGGAATGCACCGCGCCTTTTTTAAACATGGCCGACGGAATTTATTAACCAGCCTTTTTGACGCGTAAATCCATAGACAAATTTAAGCCGGCCTCACACTTTTTAATTACCACCTTTAATTATCTAAGATTACCACAATTATCAACTTACCGAACGAACCACAGGAATTGATTTATTTCTATGATACTTATTGATTAATGAAATTAATCTGATCCTAGACATTCGGGAATTTTGTGATAGGCAGTCAAACTAACCCAATAACCTCCTGAAATATTCCAGAAGATTTTGAAGACACTGTATATGCGGCAGTTGATTTTTATACATATTTATGTTTATGTAGATACAATTACAACACTAGTCACTTTTGATAGAACACCAAAATATGCATTGTAGGTATTAATTAACTAACTGAAATCTGAAAGTAATTTGCTGTATCGAGTTAAATCAGGCTTTTTTACCCGACTGCGAAGAAGGAGGGTTATGTGTTTGACGCGTATTTATGTATGTATGTATGTCTATTCCTGTCCTCTCGTAACTAATCAACGGATGAACCGATTTTGATAAATGATACGTCATTCGTCTTGATGACGCGAGTGACACTGGGTACCATCAACCAAATATGTGGTCTACCACCCTAAAGTTGATAATCGTTTGCATGTCATAAAACAATAATGCCATTAGACGTGTCTGTCAACTTGAAAGTTCGACTTTAGCGATATATTAATTTGATTGGAACTTGTTTAAAAATTGATAGACCACTTATTTGGCTGATGGTACATGAAATTCTTGAAAAATCAAAATGGCGGATTCTTGGCGCCAAATTGTAAGTTTTCAAAAAATGATTTTAACTCAGTGCCCAGTCTAAAAGTTACAAATGTAACATACGCCATTTAAATAATTTAGCGAGGTTGCATACTACACATATTTAGATAAATCTTGTAGGTACTGCTACTATAGGACCTCACGAGACAGGCTCTGCCTAGTGTACCTAGTGGTCATTGGCAAGCTACTATAAATAAATGTTAAACTTTGTGGTAAATAAACGCTAATGTGGAAAGGCGCTACGGGTGTCTGATATTTTCAGTAGATAGGTATAGGTACCATCAGCCAAATAAGTGGTCTATCAATTTTTAAACAAGTTCCTGTCAAATTAATGTTGAAAATAGCCTGAATGGCTTCGAGAAAAGTATGGTACGGCCGTGCCTTTGTTTTTGTTTTGCTCGACTTGGCGGGGGCACTGCCGTGCCCCCAGATATGTCGCTAAAGTCGAACTTTCAAGTTGACAGACACGTCTATTGGCATTATTGTTTTATGACGTGCAAATGATTATCAACTTTAGGGTGGTAGACCATATTTGGCTGATGGTACCTTAGAATTAACATCTTGTAGTACAAAAAAAAACCAAGCTAAGAAATAACAAAGCTTCAAAGCAATCTCTTCCAGGCAACCTTTACAACAGCAAGATGTTGGTAGATAACTTATTAGATAGGCATACTCGTATATATTTCTTTTTGATGACATCAAACACCTGGCTTTTAAAACGCGAATGCTTCTACTCGTACATATTTTAACACCTCCAGACAAAACTGGGACTCATTTGCATTGCTTATAATTTAATTGCACCTTGCTTGCACCGTTGCACCTGCGATTTTGTACGCCATTACTCTTGAAAGCCAATAACCATTTCGAAGTTAAGTGAGTTATTAATAAAATGCGTAGTTTAAATATTTATATAAAGTGGTTTGGTATGTGACGAGACAAGAAGACGTGGTGTCGTTTTTGGAGTTCCGTACCTGAAGGACGACAAACGGAAATACATGTATTTTCATCCCTCATACTCGGCAAGTGAGGCAAATCATATCTAAAAACAGGGAGGAAAACTATACTTTCTTCCCCAGGGTAGATTATAAATTAAAAAATAATAAACAAAAAATGGAACCGACTTCAAAAAACTTGAAAATAATTTTCTATCTCGTTCGTACCTGACCTACACACTATATATTGGGTTTCAATTTCAATCACTCCTGCTGGCTAGTGCTGAGGCACCGACTTCAAACTAGTACCTACTTAGAAAAATATTTTCAAGGTTTTTGAAGTCGGTTCCATTTTTTGTTAAGCAATTTTTTTTCTGAATTTTTAGTGTTTTTTAGCCAAAGTGCATCTTACAAAAAATATACAGACGAATTGAGAACCTCCTCCCTCCTTTTTTGAAGAACAGATAACCGTTGGGGGAGAAAGGTCTTTGAGTGACCACTACAAACTTGATGGCTTTACGGCCTCGCAATGTAATGCAACTTGCACGATTTTCTTGTAAGTATAACTCGGCTTAAGAGTTGCGGGCAACCAGTGGCGAGGTGCATGCAAGTGGCGAGTTGTCCTTCATTGTAGCGTTCTAACGGAGAGGCCTAATGTTCAACAGTAGACGTGATAATACTTGGTTCTGATTTTCAATTTCTCCGTTCAATCAAGTAGGTAGGTACCTAAACACGACGAAGTGGTTGCAAAACTTAACCCCAAACTGCATGAACTTTTGCTTTTGCTTAATTACACTAGTACGTCAAATAAACATTTGCTATATAACAAACAATAACTTGCTTTGTGTGTACAACAATGCGTCTTTACAGCTGTTAAGCGCCATCTTTGTACAACTGAACGAACGCCGAGAGCCGTTTTAGGATTCCGAAGTTAAAATGGCAAAAACGGAACCGTTTAAAAATAATCGTAATTATAACAATCATTTATTGTTTTATTATTATTTCAGTCAGTTATATTATTTCAGTCCGGGGCTTAGTTTTGTTGCCAAAAATTCCTTTCTTGCGGTATGGCGACATACTTAATGTACTTACAAATTCTTCTCAGGCGAAGTCGCGGACAACAGTTCTATTACTTCATAACATAGTTATTTATGTGGCTTTTCTACAATTATTTTCAGATATAAGTACCTGCATTCTCAATAGTAATAAGACTTATGTATTATTATTACTAACAAACTATGGATCCTGGTCTGCAATAAATCATTTTGAATTTTGTTTTTTTTTTTTATTTTAATAATATTAACCTTAGACAACGGACATTCCATCCTCAGTCTCAATAAATGACTGACAGTTATTTATAGTTTTTTTAATTCATAAACAATCTAGACTTGCGTCGATTTCGATTCTCAAATCGATTGTAATATTCGAGATTCAAAAAATGTATGGAACAATAATTTTATTATTGAATGAAATTACAAATCGACTAATTATCGCAATCAAACATGATTTTTGTTTTTTTAAGATGTTCGAAATTTAAATGTAATTAAAGTATCGCTTACCGGTATAATGTGGGTCATTTGCTTATCGTCTCTGAACATATTATAAAGAAGTTATAATATGGATGTAGATAAATAAATATACATGCTCTACGCGTAAGATTAGGACAAAATTAGCCCCGTAGTGTCAGGTGTCATAGGATAGATACATATATTAAAACAATTTGACTGCAGATTTGCCATTCTTCGATTCAGGGACATAATATGTCTACGAAATATTAAGCTCTAAACTGCAACTATTTGTTTGCAGAAAAAAAAATACGGCAGTAGTACATTTATAAGGAATTTGAAGTAAAACCCATTACAACCATTTAGGAAGATATTTAATAAAGAAGTTAGTTAATTTATGGTCAACCAAAACTTAATAAATTTGCCGAATATTAATACGGTACGGAACCTTATACTGCGCGCAGCCCGACATACTTAGCTTGTTTTTTAAGCTACCTTGTCGCTTTCGCTCTACGTATTACCTATATAGAAAATGGAGAGTAAGAAATTTCTATGTTTGTTAAAGAGGTAATAGGTTCTAGTGCAAGCACGCGACAATATTGCGCAGTGACCAACATAATGGTACTTAGCAGGTTAAGCGCCAGTCCATGTGTTTAAACGGGTTTGACATTTATTTAAGCCTTACTGCCATAAAGTACTTATGACAGGATTAGGCAAATATTATAATAAATAACTAAAACAATATTTGTCTTAAAATTATAAGAAATATATTTTTGAGATTCTCGCAATGAGCTTTTTCATTTGGTATACCTATCACATTATAAAGTTTACAAAACTTTTTCAATTTTGTAATTTATCCCCCAAATCCTAACAAACATTGTGTCTAAATATCAATTCAAGCAATCGGTCCAGTAGTTTCGGTGCAAATCAGCTGTGACCATCGAAATAGTTAAGTACTACGTACCTACAGCGCTGTACTTCCCACTATAAACTACCTTCCCATAGGTGGACTTACTACATCGCGAGTCAGATGTAACCGATGGATTTCAAGTGGCGTGTTGTCTTCTTTGTACTCGTAGCATTCTAAGGGGGAGGCTTTTTTTAACCCACTTCAAAAAAGGAGGAGGTTATCAATTCGGTTGTATTTTTTTTATTGTTACCTCAGAACTCCGTCATTTATGAACCGATTTGAATTTTTTTTTGCGTTCGTCTAGGAATGTCCTCAATTAGCACCTAACACCAAGCATTAATTCAGGATCTGATGATTGGATTAAGATCCACTCCAGAACTGCATGACAATCGTATAAACCTACATTACATACCATTTTTGCAGGTGGTAGGACCTTGTGCAAGGTCCGCCCGGATTGCTACCACCATCTTGCTCGTTAATCCTGCCGTGAAGCAGCAGTGTTTGCACTGTTGTGTTTCGGCGTGGAGAGTAAGACAGCCGGTGAAATTACTGGCATTTGAGGTATCCCATCTTAGGCCTCTAGGTTGGCAACGCATCTGCAATCCCCCTGGTGTTGCAGGTGTCTATGGGCGGTGGTGATCTCTTACCATCAGGGGTCTCCTCACTTGCTCGTTTGCCATCCAATCGAATAAAAAAAAAAAAAACTCGTACATAAATTAATGGCAACTCCTGACATTATTGCTTTATGTTTCTGCTGAATATTGTCTCCGAAATAGAACCTAATGAGAAAATCAAATGGTCGCTTTTAGTGGCCAAGTGTCTGTTTTAATGGAGGCTTTACTGGAAGTAGTTTTACTAAAATGTTTGTGTGGACTGTGGGTTAGGCAGGAATGAAGCCAATAACTGTTAATATGGTAGTTAACACCATTCACTGATAACAACAATATAAGATTCTTTTCTGTGTTTCGAAATATATACGAGTATATCTGTTTAAAAAAATATATCGTCACTACTTTGAAAAAATCTCGTCTAAAATCAATATGTCAACAAAATTGAACCTAGATGTAATGTCTATAAAGTTCACTCAGAAAAATTATCTATTTTGAGCTATACGAGTTTTTTTTAAAGTAGTGAAGATATATGACCTTAGTCCACAAGTAAACAGTACCTATTAGTGATTTTCTATAGAAATTAACTAATACTATTAGCTAGTACTTTGTTATGCAATTGGGCCCTTGTTGGGTTTCTTGCCGGATTCTTCCCAACGGGTGACGCTATTTACCGGCCCGGATAATACTGACATGGAAATACCGACCCTGTTTTCGTGTATACGCCCATATAAACTGACATGAGTTTCTATGGGCGTATCGTGTATGACATGAGTTTCTATGGGTGTATACCTACCAGGCGTATAGGTACACGAAAAACAGGGTCGGTATTTCCATGTAGGTATTAACCAGGTGTATCCATTAGTAGGTAGTATTTTGCAGGTGGTAGGACCTAGTGCAAGGTCCGCCCGGATTGCTACCACCATCTTGCTCGCTAATCCTGCCGTGAAGCAGCAGTGCTTGCACTGTTGTGTTTCGGCGTGGAGAGTAAGACAGCCGGTGAAATTACTGGCACTTGAGGTATCCCATCTCAGCCCTCTAGGTTGGCAACGCATCTGTAAAACCCCTGGTGTTGCAGATGTTTATGGGCGGTGGTGATCTCTTACCATCAGGAGACCCACTTGCTCGTTTGCCATCCAGTCGAATAAAAAAAAAAAAAAAATCCAGGCCGGCAATCACCCTTCCCAACAAAGGTTTTTCCGAACCGGTGTTAGTTTTTTTTTTTGAAATTTTTAAGTGCTTGTAATAGCCTGAATTGATTAAAATGACTAAAGATATTTTTCACTTCTCATGCTCCTAATGTTCGTGTTTATGCTGGATCTAGGCGACATAAAATGACTTTTTATGCTCTAGTGCATAAAGTAAAATCTTCGTCTAAGACCAAGGTGTCAACAGCCATAAACAAAAAAGTTTCTACATTTTTTTATAATTTTTGATTTAAGTATATAAAACTGAAAATCAATCAAATCAATCAAAATAGACCAATAAAATTAAAAAAATATATAATTATACAGTAATGCATGAACAATAAAAGGTACAAAGGAAAAAAATTGTTCCCACTATTGCTATTTTTTTCTTCGCCATCGAAGTGAGCATTAAACCCATTTTCCCCTCGACGTGTCCATCCAAAGTCTCGGGTAAAATGGTTCGTTTTATGCTCTTGTTGTACAATCTACTATTGACTTTGACTGCGTTTTTTGTAATTGTAAACAAGTGTCAACAAACTTTTTGTTTACCATCTAAGCTTATCTCCCTCCCCTGTGTTCAAGTAACTAATAATGAATACCTGCAACCACATATCAACAAACAAACGCATGCGCAGTTGACATTCCTTCTCGGATTTCTCGATAGCCCATCTCGTTTCTAATCGAACGCCCCGATCAGAAACAACTACATCCTAAACTCTACAAAGCGCAAACCAAACAAAACAACCCCTTAATTCTTACACTTAAGAGCGTAACTAACTTTAGAGTCTTACTTCTTTATGTTGGTAGTAAATTCTCGTGTCGATTATTTGACGTCTCAATTCAAACATGACTATTTATCTTTAGCAGTTGAAAATGATCTCGGTCTCATGTACTGGTTAATTTTTTAAAGATTAATGTAGTCAGATAAGTTTGCTACTTATTTTTTGTATGGCCAAGCCAACAAACTTGGGCGGACAAAAAATGTACTTCGAGTTAGATTGACGTGGTATGAACCCCTTCAGTCAGAGCCAGAGACAGAACTAGCAGTATTTCACTTAATGATCTTAGAACCGGATTAGAAAGGACCTTTAAAGGATGGAAAGTATTTTTCTTCCAACTATGCTTTAATTTCATCATAACCGCACTAAATACCCAGCACAAAGCGGGACTTTTCAGCTCTAGAGCAGAAAAAATGTATGAAAATATTTTATTGCCTTGTTATAGTTTTTTTTTAAATTGCACCATCAAAGAGGTAACACAAGTATTTTTGCTATAAAATTAGCCTATTAGTGTAAAAAATCTAGTGTTAGGTTGGTCAATCCGACGGTCTTATGAAATTTGACAGATTGCGTTCAAAAAATGGTTGCTACCAATCCTACCAAAAATAGTAAGTAAGTAGCCGTATTTAAAAAAAAAACTGTGTGTTTGGTTAGCCAACCTGGCGCCCATCCGAAATTAGACAGATTGCGGGTAAAAATATGTATCTGCTACTACCTCTGCCAAAAAAAGTAAGAAATTAAAAAAAAAAACAAATTGGCGGGAACCTCGCTAAGTTTCCGTGGACATTTTTTGAGAGTGCGAATGTAAACTTACAAAAATGGAATCATCGAGTGCTAGTGATATTCCTTTCCCATTAATTATTTAGCATGAGTTTTATTTTGTCTACTATACCTGTAATAGTTAAAAGAAAAGCAGATTATGCACCTCGCATTAAGTAATTTATATTGCCCTCGTGCTTTCTAAAGCCCTCGCTGACGCTCGGGCTCCAAATCGGCACTCGGTGCAATAGTAAATATTTTTCTGCTTGGTGCAACAATCTACTATTATGACAAATTTTGGGCTTACTAAAAACATCCTTGTCAAACTATGACTACTTAATTTTTTTTTAAATATCTTTTTTTGAGTTCAATGAATAAATTGAATACCACGGTCATTCTCATTCGTGCCCCTCGTCTATTTACCGATTCACCTTTTTCTCATTCTTAGCTTCAACCCCATTAGGTAAGGCGAATATTTGATTAATGAATTAGAGCTGCCTTGCTAACGCTACTATGGTTGGACTGTATGACAATATGTGTATCGATTTATGTGGGAGAGGAGGAGGGAGGGGTCTGCATGTTAACACAGACATAGCTTTATTCGACATAAAACTTAAAATAATACACAATTTGCGGTAAAAAATATTTTATGATGTCGAAAAGGAACTTGACTCAGCATTATGCTGCTGTAAGTAAGTTATGTGTCTACTACAGCGCTGGTTTTCAGTCAATACCTTCATATGCTTGCACCTAATGTGTTGGACCGGAATCAGCACAATAAGTCTGTGTAGAAATAGTCTACAATAAATAAAATAAAATAATAAACATGTATGTGTAGCACAGACGGGGTGACACTCCTTCCCGGTCCGGATAACACCGACATGGAAATACCGGCCCTGTTTTTTATGTACACGCCCATAGAAACTGACAGGGTCGGTATTTCCATGTCGGTATTATCCGGGACGGGAAAGAGTGTCACCCGCACAGACGTAGCTGTGCTGCACGGCAGGTAGCGGAGAAGCAAGGCATAATATTGTAGTTCATTGAATATTGGTACGTTGAATGAGTAGGTACTTGTCAATTATGTAGTGCATAAAGCAGTTTGCATGTCATCCATCAAGTAGGTAAAATCTCCATCAATTTCGGAGCGGCCAAAGTGACCAAAAATATCGAAACATGACCTTTTTTTATTTTTATTTTTTATTCGACTGGATGGCAAACGAGCTAGTGGGTCTCCTGATGGTAAGAGATCACCACCGCCCATAAACATCTACAACACCAGGGGTTTTGCAGATGCGTTGCCAACCTAGAGGGCTGAGATGGGATACCTCAAGTGCCAGTAATTTCACCGGCTGTCTTACTCTCCACGCCGAAACACAACAGTGCAAGCACTGCTGCTTCACGGCAGGATTAGCGAGCAAGATGATGGTAGCAATCCGGGCGGACCTTGCACTAGGTCCTACCACCTGCAAATACTTACCTTAATAATAAAGTGACTGTTCCGATATTTTTGACCACCTCGGAAGCTCCGAAATATCTGACAGCGACTGTACTATGATAGAGTTGTTTTATGATGATCTCTGTAACAGTTGCAATTATGACTCTTACTAGCTTTTGCCCGTGACTTCGTCCGCGTGGAATTCGGTTATCGCGCGCTGTTCCCTCGGGAACTGTGCATTTTTCCGGGATAAAAAGTAGCCCATGTCACTCTCTGGCCTATAAACTATCTCTATGCCAAAAATCACGTCAATCCCTTGCTCCGTTTCGACGTGAAAGACGGACAAACATACAAACACACATTTATTATTATTATTATAGTATGGATATGTAGAATAATGTCAAAATGACGATAATGTTCTTTGACGACGCTTTGTATACTTTCCCAAGAAGTAAACAACACAACACACAGTAAGTTACAGTTGTAGGTATAGGTTGTTGTTTTTTTTTGTACTTTTTCACGTTGCAGGTGGTAGGACCTTGTGCAAAGCAGCCTCTCGTGAAGCAGCAGTGCTTGCACTGTTGTTTCGGCGTGGAGAGTAAGACAGCCGGTGTAATTACTGGCACTTGAGGTATCCCATCTCTTACCATCAGGAGACCCACTTGCTCGTTTGCCATCCAGTTAAAAAAAAAACGTGTTTTTAATTGAATAAATTATTTTTGGTTGTATTAAATTGATTTATCGATTTACATACATGCCAAATTCATACAAATTTACACAACGCTATTTCTATCATTTAATGTCAATCAATCAATCAATTAATTTATTTGTCAAAACAAATGCAGTGATCTTATGAGTAAAATACGAGTACTTATAGTGTCACTATGTTGCACCATGAGGCATACAAATATATAGGCATTCAATAATACCTACGTCATACATATATGTTTTGTTACTTAATAAATATTTTATAGAGTAACAGTTAAGTCTTCTGCCGTCAAAGTGCTGGCTGCAGCACTAGCACAAAAGCGTAAACATTTATTTGAGTATCTTAAATGCCATAATATCATATTATTTTAATTATTTTTTTGTAAATATAGCTCTGTGTAATAAATATATCATGATTTTTAAAGGTAGTAATACTCTTGGTCATGATCTGTCATGGCGACAAAATATAAAGAGAACTGACATTGTTATGGGTTTGCGCTAGTGTCGCCCCCCCGCGCAGAGTTTTGCCTAAATATGCCCTTTAGCTAATTCTCCAATCAACGAGTCTCAAAATTAAAACATCGCACGAAATGGGACTTTGGTCATTTCACTTGTGTCTCGAAAAAAAACATGGAAAATAGAGAGGTTACCACATTGTAAAAATCAAGACCTTTACGAAATGCCAACTTGTCCGCATTCCATTAATGACATCACCGTTAACACCCTCTACGCATCTTTATTCAAACGCCAACTTCCAGCGTTTTTACCATAGACAAGCATTAGTCAAACTGTCAAACGCGCGCGCACCGAACTGTCAATGGGTCATCCATAAACCTGTCAAGAGTCACCGGTAGCTATCGAATTAAATTTGACAAGGACAATGGTCTCGCTGATGTATTGTGACGGCGTGGCACGAATGATTTTGATTAACCGTTTCCCAAATGACGTTTTGTCAAAATCTTTAATAGAGTTGCCGATTTGTTTTCGATTTGGGAGAAAAATAATTAATTGTCTGTGGTCTAACGGTGATTTAAGTGGCGTGGGGGCCGTTCATCACGTTGATAAGTCGGCTGAAAGTAAAAACAAATAAAGCGGTTGGCAGACAACAATGCGGGCTCATTTGAATTGAATTCTTTAGTTAACTTCGTTTTGGTTAGATGCATCAGCGTTTTAGAGGTTTTGAATGAGGCGGGAAAAATAAAGCTATAGGCTCTGAGCGGCGGTGACGTCCCTACCAAATGTGTTGAGATACGAACAGGTATAGACAGTACACAAATCACTTTATAACAAACTATACTAATATAGCCGGTTTTCGAAAATCTTTTTTTTGATTCAGGAATTCGTTTGCGAAATAAAAAGCTTTGAATAACTTTGAAAATATAAATGTTAAAAAAATCACGGCAGTATCTTAGGTACATGAACTAAAAGAATTTTGAGAAGACAGAGGTCTAACATCTGGTGGTATGGTGTAGGTACAGTTGTGTTGCTCTGAAGATGAGCTCTGTTTGAGTTCGAAACGCGTCAGTGTATTGTGGTGGTGGTGATAGGTGGGTTTGTGTGATTCGTGTGTGTTCTTACAGTGTGGAGGTGGAGGAACTGCATGAACACGCATATTTTGCATAAACTTAGCTACCTATCATAAGGTCGCGGGTGAGCAAAGAAATTCTTTTAGTTCATTGATATGGACCTCCGCAAAGTAACGCCTGATTCAATAAATTCTTAGGCACATATTATTATAGAAAATTTAAATTGAAAATTCTTACTGCTGTCTATATAGGCTTTACAAGTTATTGAGTTACATAATGGTCAACGAAATTCAAATTTTTTTTCCTCTCTCTCTCTCAAATGACAATATATCAAGCAACCCATTTCTGCAAGTGACCCAATATGCACTTTTCTTCTTCTTATTTAAGTTACACTCTTGTCGGTGTCGCCGATGAATGGCATCTCCACTTCTCTCTACCTACTCAATGCTCTCCTTATCCCTCATAAACGACATGATGGTTACCTTATGCTTTATTTGCTTTATGCCCTTTGTTGATCTTATTTGTACTCTATGTCAGTCATCAGGTCTTTGCCGCTAGTTGTGTCGACTGTTAATTTCCATAGTCATTTATTGTCACGAAGCAGCGCGGTAGAGCGGGACGGAAAATGTGTTTAAAGAGGGGAAATCCAAGGTTTATACCGTCTGTCTGTGCTTTACCTCTAATTAAGGCTCGTGCAGCAAACCAGGGCGTGCCTGGGTTGCTAGAGCAGAGCTAAATAATACGTACAATAAGGCTATAGTGTTCTAATTAATTTTATTCTAAGCCCGTTTGTTAAATTATCAGAAAATATTGGACATGGTCGTTGATGCCGAAAGGTGCTCGAGTGGAGACCGCGGATCGGCAAGCGCAACGTAGGACGTCCACCAACGAGATGGACGCATGACCTGGTTAAAGTCTCGGGTTCATGGTGGATGCAAGCCGCTTCCGACCGAGGCAACTGGAGGTCTATGGGGAGGCCTATGTCCAACAGTGGACGTCCTATGGCTGATATGATGATGATGATGATGATTGGACATGTATTAATTTTATCCTTTGTCAATTAAACAATATGTTTTTACCTCAAAGAGGCCAGTGATTGTGGTATCATATTTACTTGTTAAAAAGTGCAGATGAGTCCAATCCAAAGGTGCATCTCACTGGTCACTGGTTCATAACAGCCTATTCGTTTTAGAATTGAAGAGCTTTAATTATCTACCCGGTAATACAGACGGGAGCAAATTCCAATCCTTAGCAGTTCGCATCATGAAAGATGAAGCGAACCGCTTCGTGCCATGCTGACTAATGGAATACTAACTACATAAGGGTGAAGATGCTCCCCCCGTCTGGATGTTCATTGGTTATCATCATCATCATCTCAGCCGTAGGACATCCACTGTTGGACGTAGGCCTCCCCCATAAACCTCCAGTCGCCTCGGTTGGCAGCAGCCTGCATCTACCGTGAACCCGAGGCTTTAACCAGGTCATCCGTCCATCTCGTTGGTGGACGTCCTACGATGCGCTTGCCAATCCGCTGTTTCCACTCGAGAACTTTTCGGCCCCAACGGCCATCTTTTCCCTGCCCATTGCCACTTCAACGAGCTAATTCGCTTGGTTATGTCAGTGACCCTTGTTCTTCTACGTATCTCCTCATTTCTGATTCGATCCCGTAGAGAAACCCCAAGCATAGAGCAGCTCTCTCCATAGCTCGCTGAGCAACTCTGAGTTCGTTGGTAAAATAGAGATATTAGAGATGAAGGAATTAAAACATGTGATTCCTTTGCACACTTATCAAAATGTATCCGGAAAAAATAGACAAACGTGCAACTTTACACTACCGTAATAACCTAAAAATTACCCCCAACAAGGGGACTTCACGTGTAGCTGGCAACTCCAGGGTGCGACTGCAGCTTTATGCAGCTCGGCACGCGAGCCGCTGATTGGAACTGGAATGGGGTGATCAGAGCGTGGATTAAAAGCACCCTGATTTGCCAAAGTGGCCGTGGCGAAATTAAAGTGGTTTAATGTTCTGCTTTATGATTGCATTAAAATAACAGGATTGGATCTTGTTATGCATGCTTTAAATTGAAGACTGTCAAGATGACACTCCGATGGGAGGGGTGGGGTTTAAAAAGTTTGACTGTTTAGAAAAAGTTGTAGTGATACGAAATATGATCATAGTTACAATGAGGGCTATCGTTTTTTGTCTCACTAGATGGCGCACTCTTTCATGAGGTTTTTAAGTGTGGCTTTCAGAGTCTGTTATTACGGGCGTGAAAACAAAGTTTAGATTAAAATCATATTTAAAACACCTTAATACCGTACCATAAAAATATCCAGCACCCACAGTGCTGCGTAGGCCCGTTTTGTTCGGAAAAAAAGGGAGGACAAAAGTTTCCGAAAGACAAAACTGTCTCAAAACACAGACATTCGTTGCCCCGTAACGCATAATTGCCATAATTAATTGCAGGTAATGCAAAATATTCACAAAAAATTTCTTATTATAAATAAACCCGCGTAGCTCACCCAAAAACTATGAGATTTGACATTTCGGAGACCTCACGCTACACTAGCGCCTCTAGCGGCGAATTCATACGCGATAGCCCTCATTGTACGTTAATAGCATTGATATCTATGTACTAGACTGCAAGTTTCTTACATCAAAACGGCGCACAAAATTTGTTCACAGCACGGATTTGTGAACCTTTCACCATTATAGTTTGTTGAGTGACAGGTATTGTGTCAAAGAAATATTGATGATTGACACGCGTTTTGTTCTAAACAGCCAGTCTATTGCCGTAAGGTACTAGGTGTCGATGGTTTATTTGTCTGTCGCACAACGGTGTTACTGATGTTCAATGTTTAATTTTTATTTATCACTATCCATACAGGCAGATAGGCAGACAGACAAACAAATATAAATTTATGTAAATTCTATTTATATAGTGTGAGTGTGTTTTTGTGTGTGTTTGTTACTCCTTCACGCTAAAACGGCTGGATGGATTAGGATGAAATTTGGTACGTAGATAGCTAAACGTCTGGAATAACACATATGCTACTTTTTATTCCAATATTCCCGCGGAATAGGGATATAATCTTGAAATTTCAACCGCTGGGTCTCGAGTCATGAAATTTTGTACCAATGAAGATCACGATATAAATTCCCGGTTTTTCAATTGTAACTATTACCAGATCGAATAGTTTACGCGTGCGAAGCCGAAGTGTACTTGAATAAAATAAAAATAAAAATTGTATTGTAAATATTTTAAATCCATCTGCTATTTCTTTTACTCAAGAAGATCGTTTCTTTATCAAAGTGGAATACCCTGTTCTAAGACTACATCGATCAAACCCTGACGTCACCCCGGTCCTGTCAGGTTCCAAAATTTAATAAAAATAAATCAAACAGCAGAATAAACCGATGTAATCGGCCGGCGATTGGTCGCGGCTGTCTCTCGGAGCTTTGGACGTTTAGGGTTCTAATACAATGTTATGTTTAGAGAACCTTTTAAACATTTAGATTATGTTTTCTATATTGTGTACGAATGTTTAAAATTCGTACACTGGTTTCCGGTGCATTATGTTTTTTTTTTAGGCTAGAATAAGTGATTTATTAACAGAAAAGCACAGAGTTATAACCTAAATATTGCATTATGTTAGAAACTAAATACTATTTACTTCACTCATATTCGTCAGTCAGTACAAAGTTAGTTCAGCAGTTAGCTTCCATTTTTACCCGACTTCCCGAAAGAGTTGTTTTTTGAGCGTTGTGTGATCTGTCTTATTTGTCGGAATGGCACAGGGTATTACGGTAGGATATATAAGTACCTTGTATTTGAGTATGGCGTTCGCGAAAAAAATAAAGCCGGAAATTGAAAAAAAAAACATATTGTAACAATATATATGGGTATGGGTGTATGGGTCACTTTCAAATCAATAATTTTTCCTGCTAGAGAATCTTAGACTTAATCGAAACAATAACGTGCCAGCCGGAAATTGAACCTATCTCTTCTTCACTCGACTGAGTGGTCCTGGTAGTAGTGAACCTAATGACGACTTTCTTGGGAAAACAGTGTGGTGATTCCCTTTTACTTCCACACCGCATGAGCAGCATGAAATAAGGTCGAAGTATCGTATCGTACCTTCGGTTTCGTTCGTTTATATCTACATGCATTATTGTCTAACGCAGTCGGAATCATGATAGTTTAAATTCTGTCACACGGTATAGTATGCGGTAGAGAGAGATGGTAAATGCGATTGCGTTGCAGCATCGCACATTAAGTCGCCTTAGTCGCTTGTTACGCCCACGGGAAGATATGGGTCCGTCATTTAAAACGGGCACGCACGGCAACTCTCTCGCTCTTACGTCTCTTAGCTTACAGTAGAGTGCACAAATAAACCGGCATTCCTAAGACGCCAGAAATACACACCTGCATGCCGCAAATAAGGTCGATGTATAAACACTATCTTACCTTCGGTTTCGTTCGTTTATATCTACATGCATTATTGTCTAACGCAGTCGGAATCATGATAGTTTAAACCACTTCTGTCACACGGTATAATATGACGGTAGAGAGAGATGGTGAATGCGATTGCGTTGCGAGCATCCGCGCGTTAAGCCGAGTTAAGATTTGCAAGAAAAATCGTGCAAGTTGCATTACATTGCGAGGCCGTAAGTTTGTAGTGGTAATGCAACTTGCATGATTTTTCTTGAAAGTCTAAACTTGGCTTTAGACAATACAGCCTACAAGAAAATCAAGTGCGGGTAGTTCGAAAAACTGGCGCATAAACGAACGTGATAGGTACCCCTCACTTCAGTCGATGCTTGACCTGAAATTCTGAGATTTTACTAAATACCTACGGGAATTCCAGAAAATTATAGTCTTGTCTTCTTTGTAAAAAGGACATCTTGGATCCCGAAAATCAAGTTTTTATTCATTCTGACGCTACTACTAAATAGAGTTTTTTTATGCAGCAAGAGTCCTATATTGGTTTTCCTTGTCTAGCGATGTCAGCATTACAAATGAAATTAAATAACCTCGCCTTTCTTTTGAAGTCGGTTGAAATACGTTTTCATATTTAACCCCCGAAAAAAAAGAGGGGTGTTATAAATTTGACACCAATGTCTGTCTGTCTGTCTGTGACATTGTAGCTCTCAAACAGATGGACCGACTTCGATGCGGTTTTTTACGCGCAAGCAAGTTTTCTCAACGTGTTTCGTGTCTCAAGTAAATTGTGTCATTTTGTTCATAATGCCAGTTTTATTTCTCAATATGATGTCTACCACCAGACTAAATGAATACGAACCCCTTTTCATTCGTAATATCAATTTTATTCCTCAACTAGCTCGTTGCCCGCGACTCCGTCCGCGTAGAACACGTTTATCGCTATCCCGCGGGAATTAGTCAATTTTCCGGGATAAAAACTATCTTATGTACTTTCCCGGGACTCAAACTATGAGTACACCGAATTTCATTTAAATCGGTTCAGCGGTTTGGACGCGAAGAGGTAACAAACAAATAAACAGACTTACAAACTTTCACATACCTAATTATAATATAAGTGGGATGTCATAGCTACAATACAGAACTGCATATTAGTGCATATAACTGCAGCGATTGATTATCCATCGATCAAACTGCAGTTTCCTGCGTTGAATACCATAATAACGGGCACTTAAAGCGCGGAAACTCACGTGGACAATGACCTTTAAAGTTTGAAGTGTCAGTGAAAAGAAAGGCGGGAAAAAGTTCTTGTACTCGTAAATGTTTTTTTTTAAAGATAATCTTTACTGAAATTCTTTTTGATAGTGGACTAATTGCTTTACTTATCTTTTTTTTCTTATAAGGTCGGATTTTCAAAATAAATGCTAAAGAATGGAACCTGTAAAAAATAATCGAAGCTAAACCGCAAGAAGTTGGCGTTACGTGGATAGAGACGTATTAATTACTTATTTATTGTCGATGTCAAGTACATAATCGTCTATATAAATATCTACTTATACGTGTTTTTTAGTGTCTAACGTAAAGACAATTAATTAATCAATCTACATCACACGCCACGGGTTTGTGTCAAAAGGTACATGTGTAATTATATGTCTTCTGCATGACTTTTGTTAATCTATATTATTATGTGAATTGGTACATAAAGGGCAAGTGTAAGCTAGTGTAATTTTTTAATAGTTGGAATATTTCTGAAATATAAACTAAATACCTAGGTACTGTTTTTATATTCAGTACAAATAATTTTAGTAGAATAAACTCATATTAATACACGTCTTTTAAACTTTTTAATTGTACATTAATTGCGCCGTTTCTCGCGTTAATTACGGCTCTCGCTTGACCTGTGTCAACTTTTTTCCGCTGGCAACACCGCACCTGTCAACCCCCCACTGGGTAACCCCGACGGATTAATACCAGGGTCTCGTATTTAGAGTTCGAATACGCTTTACACGTTACATTTAAAAAGGTAGTTATTATAATTGTTCTAATTTAAAGCCAGTTATACATAATTGGTGATTCGCTAGATAACTACACTGGCTAGTGCTGTTAGATTAAATTTAATTATAGGTTTTTTTTGTTTATAATTATTTCTTCACGTGTTTGAAATTTTAACATCATACGCTTGTCATACAGATTGTGGTTTCTTTTGATGTGGTGATGACTAAACTGTTGGCATCGTGTGAAAGCAAGGAATGTGTTGCCGAATATATCTAAATAATTAAGTAGTACATTCCTTGTATGTAGTATGTGTATGTAGTACCTACGTAGTACTTTCACATTGTGAAATCATAATAAATTTATTTTATGTATTTAGATACTTGTTTATTATAGTTACCACATGTAGGCAGCATTATGTGAATTGTTTGCATGAAAACACATTTATTCCGTAAAAATCTCCTCACGTAAGTTTGGTCATGGAGTAGATGGTCAGGTCATAGAGTCAGTATCAAAAGTACGTATCAAAATCACGTACTAAAAGCCATGCAGGATTGTCAATGTGTAAATGCGACAGAGTAAAAAAAATCCTCTACTTTTGATGTTGACTGTACTCAGATAATTGGTTTTAGCTCATAGTGCCTCATTCATTCGATACGGACCTCCACAAAGCCACGTCAGATTCAATAAATTGTTAGAACTCCCAATTGCAACATCATTAATTTATTTACGTCACCACGCCACATATAATCCTTAAAATTATGACCTAATAAACTTTAATACCTAGCACTAACCTTCCACTAGTATCTGCATCTAATTTGTTTACAACTAATCGAACCTCAGCTGATTGCAATTACCCACTCCCTGAATGAATAGATAGTGCATGTAAACACAATAATAATAACAGTATCCATTCCACAGTCTAAATTTAATAACAAAACAAACTTCGTGAACGCGTCCAAACGTTTTACGCGCCAAACGTAAACATGACGTTGGTGTAACCTCAAAATTGCAATCGCTTAACTTCTCAACAAGGAACATTAGACTCTCTGTTTCATGAATACAAAGGCGATGGAGTATTATTTTAGTGATTTAGTAATGGTAAATGTATTTTGGTGGTTTAATAAACAAAGTACGCTGGGTGAAATTGTGCGCAAAATCTGGATTATTTCGCGCTCGGTCAACAAACATGGCCGCTCCCGACGAGCCGGCGCACGTGTCTAAATATCAAATAATTTTGCTTGCGTTTTATCATGTCTCGTCTTGAATTTGTTCATAATATTCGAAGTCATACAGTAAAATGAAATACTTATAATTTGTAATTTCGAGTACCTATCTCACTTTAGCCAGTTCCCAATTTTTACTGCGGCTGATCAGGCCCAACTCCTCAAGCGCCGCAAGTACTCCTCTTTATTAAAAGATTACGAGTTTGCGGCGCTTGCTGTTGGTTGAGACTTTAGGGCCTTGGTCAGCTGACATGAAGTGTTTCATAAAGGCCCTTTCTTCCCGGTTGGTCGACACCTCTGGGGACCAAAGAGCTGGCACGTATTTATTTATTTATCCCAGCGGATCGCACTTGCGGTCCAAAGGGGTAATGCGGCCAGCATCATGGGAACCCTGCCACAGGCAGAACTTTTGGACGGGGTGTTCTTTTTATAATTTTTATTTTTATATAATATATAGATATATTTAGTTAAGGTTTCATAGGTAAGTTTTCTTTGTCTTCTTTTTAACTATTAATTTCATGTGACTGACTGACGTTAATATAGAACCAATATGAAGTTAAATCCATTCCCTGTAAAACTGCACATAGTGAAAATACGCGGCATTATGGGTGTTTCACTTGGGTCGAGTTTTTAATTGTAAGTCAACCAGTATTGTCTAATAGACTTGGAATCACAATCGTTTCACCACTTCTTTCTATCACATGGTATAAGACGAGGGTAGAAAGGGATGATATGCGATGACGAATGTCAGCGCGTTAGACAAGGTCTCATCATCATCATCATCATCAGCCTATAGCAGTCTACTGCTGGACATAGGCCTCCTCCACTGAGCGCCATTGCTTCCTGTCTTCGGCTATCCAGCTTCTACCAGCAGCATTTCGCTTCGCAGATCGTCTCTCCACCTCGCCGGAGGGTGTCCCACACTACGTTTGCCAAGACGCGGTCTCCACTCGAGAGCTCGTTTACTCCAGCGGTTGTCGGTTCTTCGACAGATATGACGAGTCCACTGCCACTTCAACTTGCTAATTCTCTGAGCTATGTCGAAGACCTTAGTTTTGTCTTGTGTCGGATAGTCTCGTTGCGGAATTAGGTTTGCTGTGCCCCTGTAGTTAACCATCCACGGTCTCTCCTAGATTCAAAAGTAAATAGACCACAGGGTCAAATTTGGAACAGTTTGATCCTCTATTAGGTAAAGTCTTCGCCAATTTCCCCTTTTGTCCTTATAAATATAATAAGCCTCGTAAATATAGAAGCTGTGGTTTCTAGTGGTTTGACCTATCGCCTCTCAATCAGAGGGTCGTGGGTTCAAACCCCGCCTTGCACCTCTGAGTTTTTCGAAATTCATGTGCGGAATTACATTTGAAATTTACCACGAGCTTTGCGGTGAAGGAAAACATCGTGAGGAAACCTGCACAAACCTGCGGAGCAATTCAATGGTGCGTGTGAAGTTCCCAATCCGCACTGGGCCCGCGCGGGAACTATGGCTCAAGCCCTCTAGTCCAGAGAGGAGGCCTGTGCCCAGCAGTAAGACGTACCTATATAGGCTGGGATGATGATGATGATGAAATATAATAAATCATCATCATCGTCCGCTATTGAACAAAAGCCTTCCCCTTAGAACGCCTCAATGGCTCGCCACTTGCATCCACCGGTTGCCCGCAACTCACGCGATGTCGTCAGAATATATACGTACTTAAAATAAAAATAAAATCCTGACTCATCAACGTCCAAATTCTCAGAACTAGAATGCTGAAATGGACAGTTCGTTTATTTTTGTTTACAAAATAATAACAAACGCTAAAAATGTTGACTCATGGTCATTACATTATTCCGAGAATATCTTCAATTTGTGGATTTAATTACGAAGCGTAAATCACTGCGCCGGCGCGCATGATGCTCGCTAGAGGTAAACAACACCTTGTGGCTCTTTGTATTAAATAAATTACTATTACATAATTTATGCGAAAAGTGATTTTGGTAACCGCTGAAAAACATAAAAGGGACACCTTATTGACCATCAGTTAAATCATCTAATAACTACATGTCTTATAGTTTCAGACTTTCCCAAGTGGCGGATTTATGTTTTTATGAGTGTAGGCCGCTTTATATCCGCCGCCTATGTAACTTTCTAAAATAATTTTTTTTGAAATCTGCCGCCCCTAGGCGCGGCCTATACGGCCTATTTATAAATCCAGGACTGCTTTCCCATACTGACCGATCTAAATGGGCCAGCCTGTATACGGTGCCTAACGCGAGATAGCGATAAACTAATTCTCCACAGAGTCGCAGGAAACCTACAGTGGGCTATGAAACTGTATCTTTCACCAACACAACACTCAGATGTCCCGTTACGCAACGGTAACGTTCCGGAAGCTGGGCGCCCGATGCAGTGCACTTTCGCTGGCAACTGAGAGGTCCACACTCGATATGAATTGTTTAACTGTTTGTATAGCTCTTTATAGCACATAAAACATGTTATAACCTAACCAACAAAAAGTTGGATAACCCCGACTTTGTCACTTCAATGTCCAATATCTCAAAAACGGTTGAACCGATTTTGATCAAACATGTCTAAGAATCATCGCTAGAAAAACTGATTTCAAATAAAAAAAATCCGCATTTAAATCGGTTCGCCCGTTTAAGAGCTACGGTGCCACAGAGACACTGTTTCCAACCAAATTTTTCCACAACAGATCACCTACACACACTTAACCAAGTCATAGAAAAAAGCAACGAGTTCAACAAGCCACTGTACCTCGCTTTCGTGGACTACAATAAAGCTTTTGACAGTGTTAACCACGCAGCTTTACTTTTAGTACACAACCAAGGCATTGATAACACATACGTTGAACTCGTTGGCAACATATATAAAAACAGTACGGCCAGTATCAAATTGCATGCTCCTGGACCTAAATTTGATATTAACAAAGGCGTCAAACAGGGAGACCCGCTTACGCCAAAACTTTTCACTGCCTGTCTCCAGGAGATATTCCAGAAACTCGCGGTCTTGTGGGAGAAAATGGGCATTGATGTTGGCAACCAAAGGTTATCCGACCTTCGGTTTGCTGACGACGTTGTCTTGTTCGCCCAATCTGCTTCCCAATCACAATAAATGCTCCAAGATCTGAGCACGGCGAGCCTTGAGGTTGATGGGCAAGACATATAGTATGTCGACGAGTACATTTACTTGGGCCAGATAGCATCCTTCGAAAACAGGCAGTCTAGAGAAATCGATAGGCGTATCGATAATGCCTGGAAGAGCGTCTGGTTTATGAAGGGCAACGTTCCACTGTCGCTAAAGCGTAAACTCGTCGATATGTGCATTCTGCCCATCCTAACTTACGGCGCTCAAACTTGGTCATAAACTGAAGCTCAAAAGTCCAGGCTCAAGGTTTGCCAACGGGCAATGGAGCGCAGTATTTTGGGGTGTTCGTAGAACTGACCACATCAGAAACACCGAACTGCGCTCCAAAACCCGCGTTGCATTGCAGATGTGGGCGCTAAGACCGCGAAGCTGAAGTGGGACTGAGCTGGTCATGCCTGCCGCATGCACCCAGTGATGGGCCTAAATTACTACCATTGGGTTCCGTCGAATGGCCATCGTAACAGAGGCAGACCGAAGAGATGGCGAGATGACTTAGAAGCATATGAAATAGAGTAGCAGGAGCATGCTCTCGATAGAGACGAGTGGCGGAAAGAAGGGGAGGCCTTTGCCCAGCAGTGGGACACTTGTTAATAAAAAAATAAAAAATAAAATTAAAAGTGTCGACTAACCATTTTTATTATTTTTATGTACTGTATGTAATTGTTTAAATAAATGAATTTTAATTTGAATCTGACACAACAAGCGTGCATAAATATCTGAAACGACTCTATTTCTAGGGCCTGCTGCGCTGTGGCAGATATTAATGCAGCGGAGCTACTACGAAATTCGAAAATCGAAAATCGTGTCGTTCCGTCCTTCTGACACTGATACTGTTTAATACGAGAGTGAGAGGGACGGTACGATACTAACTTCGATTTTTGAATTTCGGAGTCTCAGGTGACTGACTGTACTAAGTCATTAGAAGTGCGCCGGCCGCTCCGTGCGCGAGCGCCGGCTCGAGCGAGACAGACGCATGCGCATGACTTTCACTGCGGTCACGACCGGGATAGTGAGTGACATAGTGATCAAGTCGATCACCTACTTGCCAATTATGTTACTAACGTTTCCCCGCATCTTCGTACGTGTTAATTATCTGGCAAACGAATTGAAATTCCCTTGGGAATTCCCAAAAACTACAGTGATCTTCATTTTTTTTTCACAAAACAGTTTTGACAAGATAGGAGAAAATAAACATAAAAGCAATTTTTCTAAAATTGCGAAGCGCTCCCAGCTCAGCATAGTGTTGGTTGGCCGTGTACGTTTTATGACTTAGCGGTTAGATTTGGGATTTTGCATTAATCCCGTAGGAATACTGGGACAAAAATATAGTCTTGTGTTATTTCAGAAGTCCAGTTATCTGCATACCAAATTTCATCCAAATCCACCCAGCCGTTTTAGCGTGAAGGAGTATGTAATGGCGGTACTAGAATTAGCTCTATGAGGGTATATTTCCATTGTATGGTTCACTAGTCTTTGACAACTTCGTAAAGGACACTCGATAGAACCCTGTTTCACAGTCATCATTACCGCACTTATAAAAACAAACTTGATAAAAGCAGCAGAGGTAGAGAGTGTCACATACGAACTTGTCAAGGTATAACTGTTCAGCTGTGTTTCACTTACGCCGATATTTTACAGTGCTAACACACACTTGCACGCACGCACACAAGCACAGACATATTTTTTCATTTATATTATTAATATGATAGCAACAGGATAATGGAATTAACTCTGACCTACCAAGTCACTCTTGTAAAATATCATCACATTAAAGTGCCAACCACATCAACCTATATGTAAACCTTTTTTATAATTTATACATTGTAAGTTAAATAAAAACTAAGTAAGTAAGTAATTTGTACATTATTTATTTACCTTATGAACAATAATCAACAATTACGCAATAGTCAACAACAAACAAAAACATGAACACACAATAAATATCACAATGAGCAACTGCGGGTAGGATGATCCTATAATAGCCTTAAACACCATTTATTTATTTACAAAAACCAATACTGGCTGGTAATACCCAAAAAACAAACGAAAAGGACAACGTTTACATTGTAAACTTTTTTCTTTTCCGTTTAAAAACGATTCTAAATTTGAAAATTTGCTTGCAGCGCAAGCTTTTTTTTCAGAGGTGTTTTTTAGTGCTTGCCTCCTTTGTGGTGGTAGATGTGTTTGTATACTGGCACGTGGACCGGGTACGGCTTGGGGATGGGAATCTCAACCTTCTTTTCGACCTCAACGGGGTAAGGCTTTTCGACCTCATAAGGCACAGGCTTCTCGACTGTGTAGGGTACGGGCTTCTCTACAATTTGGGGAACGACCTGCGAATAAAAAAAAAGTTATTAGACCAGATGACTGCGATAGGACATCGGTTGTATTATATGTAGTATACATATTTTAAAATGACGGTACCAATGTGTCTAGTGTAATATAGTTCACAATAAAACAGCAACGCTATAAGAACTCATAGTCGCATTGAAGGCATCGGACGAAGTTCGCAAATTGTATGAACTCTTATGCGTTCAATGCACTGAGTGAAAGTCAGCAAAACTCTTGTACATCTAATGCGTTTAAAGCAATAAAATGCATTAATTCAAAGCTAACGAGTCTTAACTGATGTAATACTTTTTATAAAGCAAACTAAATCGAACCGCTAATTCAATGATGGCCCATAAAACGCTTCGTTGGCGTTCGATTTTCAAACGTTACGCGATCGCAGCGGTCGCTGGTAGAATAGGTAGACCTTTTTCAAAATAAGAACACGCTCTACTAACTGTCACTTTTACTTGAACAAATGGCTTTTATGTAATAGATGGACAGTTACCGGAGTGCCGAGTTACGTCGAGATGCATTCTCGTAAATGGGTGGTCAAGCGTGAGTCGGTCATTAGTGTCATTACCGTTGCGGTTGGGGGTTTTACCTAATTTAAACTGACAGAATCAATGTCTTAAGTTTTGTATTTGACATTATACCGATGTTTTACTTCCACACTTTTTATTCATATAGATACGTGTTATACTTTTTTTGATTTTATTATGTTTGTCATCATCATAGCTGTGTACATTTAAGCCTACCTATCGCTTTATATCATTCTGATCTGAACACGAAGTCTACTTTTAATTTTAGACTGCCAGTTCGACCCTTTCATAGCATATTATGAGATTTCTTGTTCTCAGGAATCAAACTGAGGTGTGTACCTATAAATATCTCATATGCTGCTTTACAGAAAATCATCGATCCCTAGCAACACATTTTTAAAAAAGTAAGCATTCTTAATATATAATACGCAGATGAAGATTACTCGTATTCATATGCAGGGCTATGGAATCTTAAAGCATCATAGAGTTCAAACAATGGCACTAAGTAGAGCCATAAATTTCAAAGTTTCACTATCTGATTCTGCGGTAAAGAGAAAATTAATTGCGAATCGTGTTGCAGTACACGACATTGCGGGTGACGTAATAATGATGGCTGCACGGATGTGTATCAACACATCAGTTGGTTGAACCTTGGCAAGGAGAGGTAAAGAGAAAGGGAGCAGGTGTAGATTTCGTAACAGAAGATTAGGTGTTAGGTTGCCTAGGTGGACAAGATGGTGTGTCACTGTCATTTTTGCTCGTCTACAGCAGAAATACTTTAGGTTAGCAGGGTGTACCTATGCCCTATATGTTAGTGTTGTGTATGGTGCAAAGACTGCCAGGCTGAAATGGGACTGGGCAGGCCACGTCAGCTGTATGGAATCCAATAGGTGGGCTAAAATAGCCTCAGATTGGATACCACAAAACGGACTTCAGCAGCGTGGCAGGTCCAGGCGCCGATGGCGGGTGACCTGGACGCCTTTCTTCGCAGCTGGTCAGAGATCGCCTAAGACCGGGTCGAGTGGAGAACACGGGGGGAGGCCTTTGCTCAGCAGTGGGACAACTCTAAAGGCTTTTTTTAAATAAATAAATGTTCCACCAGTGTTATGGGTTTTAAGGAACCATCATTACTTAAGAATTTATAACTAGATCACGTAAATTTGGCCGTAATGGCGCTAATTGTAGCACCCACTTTGGTAAACTGTACCAAAGCTATCGTAATTTGCGTTTTTAGATCATTTCTAAAACTGTAATCTGTTTGTAGTACCTACAGACATCCTGATTTTGATTTTGACGTTGAATGAAATCACAGTTGAAACAAAAACTTTATTCTAATTTTTCATGGTTCTGTCAACTCTTTCGGTAACATCATTATTGTCGGGAGAATGCACGGTCAGAAACTTGTCAGAAAACAATTCGGTACTATCGGGAGAATAATTGTGTTTATTGGTCTATAGAGAATATTTTTGGAGAGGCACTTGAACAAGAAAAACAGGATATTGTGTTCAGTAGTCTAAATGATTGTTACTTTTAGTAGTTTCAGATACTAACCTTGTAAACGGGCACATGAATCGGTTGCTCTACCGTCACATGAACAGGATAGGGCTGCGGGATGGGTATCTTCACGTACTGCGGCACGGACACAGCGACCGGATGCGGCACCGGGACGCCGATTTTCTTGATCACTGTTACGTGGTATGGCTTCGTGTGTTCTGTGTGGGAGTGACCTTCAGGCTCCCACTCGTCGGGGTAGGGGTAGGCAAACGCGCTTCCCACCAAGAGGAGGAGGATTGATGATTTCTGAAACATAGTGCAAGGTTTAAGTACTCGGAGAAATGATGTAAGCTAGAGTCGGACTCCAAGATTGAGTTCAGATCACTAAGTCAGCACAATAAGCCAGTTTAAAAGTAGAAAATATGCTTTAAGTCTCTGCTTTACGGTTGCTATGAAGTAAACTTTTTCTATCAACTTTTTTAATATTATTATTAAGTAGGCAATGTAAACATTATACGACTCTCATTAACATTATTAACCCTTGTCAGGATCCCGTATAAGTAAAACAATAAACCAACTTGTCAGTCCAATACATTTTTAGGATTCCGTAACTCAGTTGGCAAAAATGGACCACTTTGATGACCGTCTGTCTGTCTGTCACGTCTTTCTGTCTTTTTCTCAGCAACGCATGGAGATATTTAGTAGAAATTAATATCAAATACTCAGCTACCCCTCGGAGCAATAAAAAAAAAACTTTTAGGTCAACGTAATCAAAAGACACAGGTGATCAAAAAAGGTGTTTCCATTCAAATTTTCATGGAATTAAAAAATCTTATAGGGACTTCCAGTTGTCCTAAATACTTGGAATTTGGTAAGAAGGTAGCTCTCATAGCATAGCACAACAAATAAGATAGGTCTGAAAATCCCGGTTTTTTTACTCTACATTTTGATTAGGACAAGCGGCCTCTGCTAACAATGGATATTCATAGACACCTACATATTCATACGGAACCCTTGGTGCGCGAGTCAGACTCGCAAATGGCCGGTATTTTAAAGAATTATACGCAACAAAGTTGCTGATTCAAGAAAACATCGCCTTACGAGTATTTTATAAATAAGTTACCGGTGGCGTTTTTACTGTAATTGAATTGAAGAAACCTTGTGCCATAATGATTCAAGCCGGTGCCTTTTAGGTTGGCATGATACTTTAAAAAATAAATAAAAAAAGACAAATTAATAACATGCAATACGGAAGTAATTCTTCACAACCACAAAAAAATCCAAAAAAAAATATCGAACACGTTTTTCACTCAACAGACGAAATTGCAAATCGCGTCCGTTACGTCACTTTCGCAGCGTTTTTACTTTTAAAATTGTAACACTTACAATAGCGATCATGTTGTTTGGTTTAGATGGACGTCAATTGCTAACTGATGCATTTGCCGACGCCTGCGTCATTTTATAGTTGGTGAAATGTACCCTGCGCCTTTCCATTCAGTGATAGGATCTGTGTACCGTGACACTCCCAATTTCAAACTCGCTCATGAGAGTCCGACGGCTTCACGATCCATCGCCGCTCTACTTAAGTAACTATTACTTTCTTTGCATTAAAGCAAGCAATGTAGACGTGTTTTTACTAAGTGACGTGAAGATTTTACTGATAAAATAACGACAGTTAGATTGGCTTAATAAGGAGCAGTTGTTTTATTTTTGCGTGGATGTGTATAGAGATTCGGTGCTTACGTTTGGTTATTACATGGACTATGGCGTCATTTATGAAAGTAGGAACATAAATTTATTGAATAATTTGTAGCACAAAATAACAATAGAAACAATAACTAAAACTAAACCTTAATTAAAAAAGAGAGGTGGGCCTTTTGGCATGGTGCCCATCCATCACGGAGGCAGCATTCCCGCGCTGAACTGCGATTGCGTTTCTTTGCGCGAGAAAGCTGCCGGCGCGAGGGTTGCCTGTTGCCTCTATTGCTGAGCGAGCTCCTTGTGTAGCTCCAGCGCACTCTTACCCCAAGGACCTAGAGTCTCGACGCCGAAAGCAAAGAAATGATATTGGGCGCCGAGTAAGCTATATTTTGTGTCTTTGAGGCGTTCGCGGGCGTCTGCCGCCGCCCCCGCACCTTTGGTAGTTGTTGGTAGGTAGGACGCCGCGAGGGTGTCTGTACAGGTAGCGTCCCACACCAGCGCACGGCCAGCCTTCCAGGGTATCAACGACATTCCGTCAGGTCAGGGCGCTTGCCATCGCTGGCAATCTGGGGCTCCAGGGCAGCGGGAACGTTGGCACTAACGAGTGCCGTTCTGAGAATGTCGTTGAGAGCGGCATGGCGGGACAGGCGGCCGGCGCCCGAGGAGCAGGAGAGGCCATGGTGGCCGAGTCAGTCCACTGGAGCCCCACAAGAAACACAGTTGTGACTTGCGCAGATCCCAACTCCCAGCCGGAGACCAGCAGCTATGCGTAGTGTTTGGGTCGATAAAAGTTCCAAGTTGGGCAAGGGGTATGTGGAGCCAGTAACCAGATTCTGGCTTGGAGACAGCTAACAGTCTGGCCCGGCCCCTGCCTGTTGAAGGTTCTATTAACATCACAGACATCTGTAAGGTGGCGATGGAGGCTATTGTATCCCAGGCCCTTTGCCTATGTGGTATGGACGGGAGATTTGGACTCGGTCCAGCTAGCCAGGCATTCGTGGCCTCGTTCAAGCATGCAATCTCGCAGTTAATGCCCGCTGGGGCGTATTCTACCTACGAGATCTAGCAGGAACAGAATTTTGGTGTTATCAAGCTTTAGTCCCTTGACAAGTTTACAGTTATGGAAGTTTCCAACAAAGCAAGTTGCTTTTTACTAACTCAGTGTGAACCGTTCAGGTTAGTACAGTATAATCGCCAACTACTTTTCTTGTTTATGAAGAAATATGAAATAAACCAAATAATGATAATAATGAAGAAGTCCTTTCTAATCTCAATCAACAAAGTATCGCAGAAATCGCGTATGTACTTACGCTTTCTCGAACCAATTGTTTTTTTGTTACTACGGAAGAAAGTAATTCATCAGGTAAAAGTATGTGAGTCTTCATGGCGTTTATTTTGCGGTTTGGAATTGCGTAGACACGATCAATTACTAAACGAGTTCCACTGGAATGGAAGTAGATCGCGACGTTTATGAGCTCCCGATATTCCAGGAGTTAATAAAAGGTAATCTTGGTCTATTCCTAGGGTAGGGTCGCCGTGGTTGGGAAAAGGCCGGGGTGGGGTGCCAACGGCGTCGCCAGCCGAGGGTGGGGGGGGGGCAAGTTGATACGGAGAATGAGAAAAGTATGAATTCTAGGTAAAGTCGAGAGCACAAGAAGCTTTTCACTTGTAGTACAGTCAAGGGCAAAGATATCGACACGGCCAAAGTTACAAAAATATGTACTTAATATATATAATAATATGACTTAGGACTTTGGTTTGGTTGCTTTACATTTGGCAACTTTTTTAGAATCTCTAGGGCCTCCGGTCTCTGAGTTTTTCGAAATTCATGTGCATAATTACATTATAAGCACAAAACTGCGGAGTAATTCTAATGGTGGTGTGTGTGAAGTTCCCAATCCTGGCTGTGATGATGATACTAGAGTTAGTAGTGCCCGGCCTGCCAGTTATCGGTGGTAAAAAACGGGACACTCGGGGTTAAATACAGTGACAGTCATGTATGTACGGGACGAATGGCAACCCTATATATATTCCTAAGAATAAAGTTAATGTCACTGCGCACATTTATAGCGATAAACCCCTAGAAAGGTTAGATCATCTGGAGACTCGTTGAATAAATCCATCATGCGTGGTTTACTCTAAATTTTTCTAAAATAACAAAAAAATAATGAAATAAATTCGGGTAACTCTGTCTCTCATCCAAACGTCTCTCGGATACCACAGGTGACATTAGAGCTGGCAGCTTCCTCGTATCAGCATTGCTATACAGCGAGGAAATGCTGCCAGCATCTTTGGGTCCATGCCGCGGGGGGATACTTTTTCAAATTTCTTTTAGTTATAGTTTAGTTATTAGTTTGTTTTTCTTTTATTAATATTTTTAAATTAGTATAATTTTAATTTATTATTGTGTTCCATTATTTCATTAATAAAATATAACTGTATTTAATAAATAATAATAAATGACTCTCACTTAAATATTGAGTTTATAAAATGCCCCTGAAAAACTTTATCATGGGAATTGGTTGCTATGGCAGCTTAGAGTTGGAAGTATAAAAACATGGTGATTCCCCAGTCAAAGATACCGACTATTCTTGCAGATAAAAAACGCCCGGCATCGAATGTAACATACAAACACATCCACATAACTCCTATAACAGCTATATAAAAGCAAAACAGCGAACAAGTAGTTAAACGACATAAAAGTGTAATTAGTCGTGCGCTGTCGCAGCTTTCTGACGCAACGACTCGGCCACGATTAGGTACGCGCGACTAGCGGCGAGCGGCGCGACGAGACGCGACTTCTCTGTTCATTGCTTATGCTAGGGGGCTATACGTTAACGTTACCAAATTCACACTATAAGTAACGTTACATAACGGTAAAATCATAAAAATACCCAGTACCGGTATTAAAATATAACGTTAATTGATAACTGAACATTACAGTATCGTTACCTAATTAACGTTACTTTTACCGGTATTTTTACCGGTAAATTCTTATATTATATATTTACTTAGATACACAGTCCCGAAGAAAACTTTCTAACAATATCCCATCCTTTTTTCTCATTTTAGAGCCGGTATTCACACATTTTTTTACGCAGCATTTAGCCATTGTTGACAAATGACACGATCTATGGTCAAAACAAGACTAATCTTAAAACTCGGAACACAGTTGAAACTTTCGAGTTTTGTAGTACCCATTTTTCCGTCTGATTGTGTATCTAAGTAATATATAATCTAAGAGTAAATTAAATTTACTTTAAATTATGATTTAACGATACTTTTGAATTATCGTTAATTTTGAACATGAAACTACCATTTAAGACAAAAATATCATTTAACGTTAATTTTATGAATAGCAGAATAACGTTACTATTTTTATAACGATAAAAAGTTGTATAAGTAACGGTAAATCGTTTAAAGTTAATTACGATTTAACGTTAAATCTGTTTGACAGCGATAACGTTATCAACTTTTTAACGGTATTTGTTTGAAGCCCTGGTTCATGATTGAATGTCCGCGATCCCATAGCGCTTCCATAACGGCAGAGTGGAGAAACGCCGATATGTTTTTAGTGGGTATGCTAAGTTTAGAGAGTCCCACATAACTTTCCACGGAAGTATGCATAAAGCATTTTCACATCGAAAAAAAAGGGGCCATACATAAATTACGCCACACTCATGGCTAGATCCTGAAAATATGTAATTAACCCGTCAGTTACATTTACATAAAACACTCACACATATTTTTTCTTTTGTCAATTAAACAAAAAAAAATGTGAACATGCTAGTGCTTTTAACGCTCGCGTAGAATTAGTATGTACTTTAAAACTTTTTTGATCTCACAGGAACCATACAATATTTCGGGATGAAAAGTAGCCTATATATTAATCCATAGGGTATATATATGTTACTTGTATATCAAATTTCATGTAAATCCTTTTAGTAGTTTTGCGTGAAAGAGAAACAAACATCACAAGGACAAGGATGAAGTATCTCGTCTCGTTGGCTTTGCTTTAGTTATACTCTCCAAATTCCGCTGTCGCCTGTGGCCGGCGCCGGCGCAGCCTTCCGGCGTCCTCTTTCCGCCGCATTGTCCCGCTATCTTGTTTTTATTGCCACCGATATAAGCTATACAAGGTACCTACTTTTAATTAAGCAAACATATGCAGTTTTTGTAATGCTGAATTTGATTGTGTGGTTGGTCATTATTCGAGTGTTTATTCCTGTTTCATTTTTGTGGGTACATTCTGTTACAGTTTTCAGGTTATCTAGTAGAAGTAGAGGAAAAAAAAAACTCAAAAAAAAAAATCAAAAAATTCTCGAAAATGATGGAAATGAGAATCAGGTTGAATGACCAAAGGATTACTAATGTATGGGCAAAAAACTTTTCCCAAAGTATCATATCCCAAAATATTTTACTCAAATTAACATTTGGCAAAAAATCATTTGCCAAAAAAACTTATCGCAATTTTACAGTTAATTTTTTTTTGGCAAATTATTGTTTCACAAATAATTACTTAGTCATGTTTCATATTACCAAGTATTATTTAGTAAAATGAACCGTTTGGCATAACGTACTCTTCCCAAAATATCGCATGACATAATAACCTACCTTTCTGGGAGCAGTTCGTTTCTGTGGGGGGCGCAGTTCTAACCTAACCTACTTTTCTGATAGCAGTTCGTTTTTGCGAGGGACGCAGTTTTAACCTAACCTAATCTACTTATCTGGTAGGTAGTAGTTCGTTTTTGCGAGGGACGCAGTTTTAACCTAACCTAATCTACTTATCTGGTAGGTAGTAGTTCGTTTCTGTGGGGGACGCAGTCTAACCTCATCTACTTTTCTGATAAATAGCAGGTCGTTTCTGTGGAAGACGCAGTTCTAACCTAACCTAACCTACTTTTCTGGTAGCAGTTGGTTTCTGTGGTTGGTTTGTGCGAAATGTCATTTTGAACAAACATTTTTTTGGAATACAATATTAGCCAAAATAAAACGATTGCTTAACAAACGTTTGTCGTAATAAAATTTGACAAAGTAAAATTATGCCAAATTATAATTTGACCAAACGAATAAAATGCGAAATGTAAATATGCTAAAGATTCGTTTGGGAAATGAAACTACTGCGATAAGTTTTTTGGGAAATGAAATTTGGCGAAAAATATTTTGCCGAAACGGCAGTACACTATGACCAAAACATGTCATTAAAAACCGTTCAAGAGCCTTCTGACTAGTTCTGACATTACATGTTCTTCTGTTCTGACTGTACATTTAAAAAAGTTACAATGCAGTACCTACTTGGAATGTTTGTGGTAGGTACCAAATAAGTCTGCCAAATAAGTGGTCTATCAATTTTTAAACAAGTTCCTATCAAATTAATATGTCGCTAAAGTCGAACTTTCAAGTTGACAGACACGTCTATTGGCATTATTGTTTTAACTTTAGGGTGGTAGACCACATATTTGGCTGATGGCACAAGTCGTATTCAACCGCACTTATCCTCCTGAGGCTCGACGTAAAATTACTGTTTTCACAATTTGAACCGAACATCAATCAAGGTTTGATATCATGGTCATAGTCAGTTGACAATTTCAGTCACTCGCCGCCACATTAAAATGGTCAGAAACCCTCTAAACTATGTAAATATATTCATATATTCGTGGAAAGGTGTCGGCAGTCTAATTACGTTGCTGGCAGCTGTGGCAATTTATCGCTATATTGTATCGGTTTAATGCTAATCACTGAACGAAGGGACACGTCTCGTAAATAGTTACTCGTAAACGTTTCGGACCTTGGTCAACAAACCCTGTATGTACTACGAAGTGCAAAATTCGAACTTCGAATCTACATTCCGCTGAAGCTGAGTGAGAGGGACGGTACGATACGAATTTCGATTTTTGAAATTCGTAGTAGCTCCCCGGGTCACTATCAGACCAGACAGCTAAAGTCTGGCAGATTACAGACGAGAATAAGTTTTGCATGAATATCTCATATGGCAACACAAGCTTAACTGTCAAACGTCATTATTAAAACTAGAGTGTCTTTTAATAATGTACTGAAACAATTACTTTGCTTAGCCCCGACCTTTATGATAGCTACGTTTATGCAAGAAATGTGTGTTCATGCAGTCTAACATCTGATAACATGGTGAACGGTTGGTCTGAAGATGAGTTCTGGTTGAGTTCGAAACGCGTCAGTGTAGTGTGGTGGTGGTGATAGATGGGTTTGTGTCTTCTTACTGTGTGGAGGTGGAGGAACTGCATGAACACACATGTCTTCCATAAACGTAGCTACCATAAGGTTGCGGGTGAGCAAAGTAATTGTCTGAGTTCATTGATATGGAACTATATAACCTACTCGAAGTAACGCCTGATTCAATAAATGTTTTTGAATACGAGTAGCTTAAAACTCACTATAATGTTCATCGCGCACCTTAAAACCCCATCCTACTTACTTTTAATTTCCCAAGGGCCCTCATCCGAGTAGATTATTGCACACTAAGGGGCTGTTTCACCATCCATTGATTAGTGTTAACTGGCGGTTAGGTGTGATACTGTCTCTATTTGTTTTGTTCGAATAGACGGAGACGGTATCACATTTAACCGTCGGTTAACGCTAATGAATGGATGGTGAATCAACCCCTAAAGCTATCGAGCACCGGCCAACTGATAATGTATTTTCCAACCTCGACATGGGCGGAATTATCGATAGTATCGATGGAGTTATACTGTCAAGAATCGAATTGAAATTTTATAAGAATCGATGGAGGAGGATGGGAGAGGAATAACACCTGTAAAGAAGAACAAACAGCTTATTCACTTAGAGTACCGAAATTTACTAAAAGCCATAGAATACACAAGAAACTTGTGCACATTGATAGTAAGAAAGGCGAAATGGCGACGTTGGTTCTGGAAAGAACATTCGATAAGTATTTTATGCTCCTCTATTCGATCTGTTTAGATGTAGGTAGTTGCATAATGGTTTTCCATCAAGAAAAGTTGGATCTCAACCGGATCAGATCTATGACGGCACCCGAAGTGTCAATCAATTATTGTATTAAATGAGTTTTTTTTTATTCGACTGGATGTAAAACGAACAAGTGGGTCTCCTGATGGTAAGAGATCACCACTGCCCATAGACACCTTCAACACCAGGGGGATTGACCATGCATTGCCAACTTAGAGGCCTATAGATGGGATACCTCAAGTGCCAGTAATTTCAGCGGCTGTCTTACTCTCCACGCCGAAACAGAACAGTGCAAGCACTGCTGCTTCACAGCAGGATTAACGAGCAAGATGGTGGTTGCAATCCGGGCGGACCTTGCACAAGGTCCTACCACCTGCAAAAACATTTACACATTGTGACATTTCATATGGATCTTTTGCAAGCTTTTATATAGTTTCACTTGTCCCGTTGTCTGTCTGTAATCAAATCTTGCAAGTCAAATTCAACTATTAAACTTCCAGTAAGTAATCGGATTTACTTGAAATTTGGCATACTTGTGTAAATTGCGTGACAATACCAATAATCAGGTAGTGACATCCTAGTAGTCCGGCCAGGATCGTCTCCGCAGGACGGAACTCTTCAACGGTTAATGGTATCGACTTGAAATTTGGTATGCAAATGTAGTTTGGGTGACAATGCAAGTAAAATTGACAAAAAGCAAAAAAAACTTGTATTAAAAATTAAATTTTTACCAAAAACTTATTATTGTTTCGAGTCAAACGTCAACTGTGATCGTATGTGCACTACATCTGTATCGATGAAATTATATCGGCATCTCACTTGACATGTTCTTCAAAAATTAAAAAACATTTTTTCGTAAGACCACACAAGTTATCCCCCGCTGCTAGGATGCGCGGGCGCGTCAAAATAGCTGGCGGATTGATTTATGCCAGCGCCGGTAGGTGGCTTGACACATGTGAATATTTGAATGGGTATTATACATGCGTGTTTAGGAATTAGTAATATAGTCCTACTGTTATAAATGTGAAAGTTTTCGAGTGTTTTTTACTCTATGACACTAAAATGGCTGGATTTGGATGAAGTTTGATATGCAGCTGAATTTTGGGAATAACCTATATAGGCTATTTACTTTATTTCCAGAACAATACAGGTCCAACTATAAAAAAGGTATATTAGGTACAATAAAATTAAATAAACTAAAACTATAATAAATCTAAAATTGGACCCTGCGGCATGGTACCAAAGATGCTGGCAGCATTTCCCCGCTGGATCGCAAGACTGATGCGTTGAGCGAGGAAACTGCCAGCTCTTCGGTCTCCTGTGGTATCTCTGAGTCTCTTTGATAGATCTTTGAAGTTTATAGGCTATTTTATATCCTGATATCCCTATGGGATTGTGGTGTACGCATGTCAAATTTAGAATTCTGCATTGTTACCTCAATGTAATGTATTTTAAGCAAGAACTTATTATTGCTATGAGATTCTCATCAGGCGTTTAAAATTACTGACTTCAGAGAGCAATTTTGCTCGTTATGGACTCAAAGGTGAGTTGAAGGACAAGATACATCGCCATTTTTAATAAAGGCCACAATGTGTTGTGGCTATAAAGCAGCGGGCCTATTTGGGTTATTCGTAAGCTATAGTTATGTTCCTAACTATGCCAGATGGGCCTTAGATGCACGGCGGGCAGCAGGTGACCCGCGGGCCGCAGATTGAGTATATCTGATTTAAGTTAACGACCTTTTACGTTACTCTTCCGCTACCGCAAAATAAGACTACGTCTATATAACGTTTTAAACTTTCGTGTTTTTCACTCATAGTCAAAATACCACCAATAATAATAAATTCATTTATTTCGGGCAACTTGGCCCATACAACTAACATACAGACAACATACATTTATAATCAATATTTAAAACTAATTTGGTGACAAAACGGCGTGACCCCGTTGAGTCACCGTCCCCGACGTCGCATCTGCGGCATGGTGCCCCGGAACCGCCGGAACACGACGTCTTTCGGCCAAGAGGCAGCACTCGCGATGGGACCAATGGGACGAGTCCTTCGAACTACCCGCACTTGATCCCAGCAGACTTGACACCCTACACTTCAGTCTACTCGTGACCACGGCCACTGTAATGTTGCCGAAACGTCGACGTAAATATTACTCGTGTGTGTTAGCGTGATAAGTCCCGTTGGTGGTATTTTGACTAAGTAAGAATACGTCTGTTCGACACATACCACCTAGGTATATTAAAACAAGATAGGTGAGACATATTTCACTGTATTATTTCACTTCAAGTAATATCTATAGTGTTTTTAAGCTTTAAGTTCTAACTAGTTTTTCATTATTTATTTTATTAATTTAAGTACTACTTCAGAAGGGAAGAGGTCTATTGTTCGACTGTATGATTTTTTTTTTATTTTTTTTTTGTTTTAACATTCATATTATGTATAGTGTATGTTTTTATGCATGTTCACCGATTTTCAGTTACAATTTTCAATTTTTTTTTTTAAAAATGTTTCTTTCAAAGATTAGCCTTGAACCAGAACATAAAATGTACAAGCTATTAGTGGAAGCTGTTTTGGCTAATGTATAATTTAAGATGTGAATTTCAACTGTAATAAATGTGCTGTATGTTTCCCAAAACAATAAAAAAAAAAAATATATATTGAACAAAATGAAACGGTCCTACTCGCACGATTTATAAGTCAGGAACGGCCCGACTAGTTTTGAGCTTAATAATGTATTTTCCACAAAAATATCATGTAGATACGGTTACAAACAAAGATATTTATGTTTTTTTTTATTCGACTGGATGGCAAACCCGCAAGTGGGTCTCCTGATGGTAAGAGATCACCACCGCCCATAAACATCTGCAACACCAGGGGTATTGCAGATGCGTTGCCAACCTAGAGGCCTAAGATGGAATACCTCAAGTGCCAGTAATTTCACAGGTTGTCTTACTCTCCACGCCCAAACACAACAGTGCAAGCACTGCTGCTTCACGGCAGGATTAGCGAGCAAGATGGTGGTGGCAATCCGGGCGGACCTTGCACAAGGTCCTACTACCTGCAAAATGTAAAATGTTACAATTTACAATTACAATTCACCTTCCATACCTAATCATAGAGCCCGGTTTTTGTTCTCGTCAAAGTCCGTATTGTGGGATATTGCTAGATAGGTTATTTAGACGACCAGATGGCCTAGTGGTTAGAGAACCTGACTACGAAGCTTTAGGTCCCGGGTTCGATTCCCGTGTCGGGGCAGATATTTGTATGAAAAATACGAATGTTTGTTCTCGGGTTTTGGGTGTTTTATATGTATTTAAGTATGTAGTATGTATCTATATAATTATACTTATCCGTTGCTTAGTACCTACCCATAACACAAGCTTTGCTAAGCTTACTTTGGGACTAGGTCAATTGGTGTGAATTGTCCCGTGATATTTATTATTATTATATTTTATTATAGGGTACCGTAAACTGCTTCAACTTTACCATCTCGCCCCAACATTCCCTGATTTGATTTAGAGTCGATAACTTAGTACCCGTATAGGGTTTTAAACTTTTATCCCCGCAATAATAATTCCCGTGGATAAATGTTTAAAAACTTATACGAGTGCTAAGTTATCGACTCTAAATCAAATCAGGCAATGTTGGGGCCAGAGGGCAAAGTTGAAGCAGTTTACGGTACCTACACCCTGCGCGTAGCCCAACACTTGGCCCGTTTTTTTTAACATTAACGAGGTTTGAAATATTAAGGGGCTGTTTCACCATCCATTGATTAATGTTAACTGACGGTTAATTGTGATACCGTCTCCGTCTATGGGAACAAAACAAATAGAGACGGCATCACATTTAGCCGTTAGTTAACACTAATCAATGGATGGTGAAACAGCCCCTAAATGTCGAAAAGTATACCTACTTAGCAAAGTTCAGATCGGATAGGAAAATACAAAGGTAGAGCCATACATTTTTTTTACTTTTCTTATCATTAATAGATTCATTGAGAAAACATATCTATTTATTTTTGGAGAGCCATTTAAGGTGGGTGTAGATTAGCAGGGTTTAGGTAGAACATAGTAACTATAAATTGATTCTACATTTCATAGATAGAGTTATCGAACCGCTGCAGAACCATCGAAAAAAAACCTAAGTAGAGTTTTTATTGATGTTACATTGCAACTAGCCAAAGTTATTCCTAACTAAAATAAAAAATATTTTGATTTTGTGTATTTTCTACGTAAATACTACCTATTATATAACACCGTACTTTGTTAATTTTTCCTTGGTGATTATGTTTAGTATGTAAATGTTAGCTCGTTTCGCCTGAGACACAGGAATTATCCTAGTTCAGGCACTCGTGTTACATAGATTTTAAGTAAAATATTGTATTTTGTTATTTTGTACCGAAATGAATTTGAATAAATTTTATTATTACTATTATTATATTGTTATTATTATTAATGGGTTTTGTAATAACCAAATACCGCCAAATGGTGGATTTAGGTAACTTAGTCAAAACACAGACAGATATTTAATACCTATATATATTATAGAGAGACATTTTCGGTAGACTGAAATATACATTGAGAAGGAAAAAAAATAAACAACATCGAATATTACAGAATTGGACCCCACTCAGCATAGGTAGGTATCTAATGTTTTATACACGGAAGAAAAAGATGTCTTAGATTAAGGGGCTGTTTCACCACCCATTGATTAGTGTTAACTGACGGTTAAATGTGATGCCGTCTCCGTCTACTCGAACAAAACAAATAGAGACGGCATCACATTTAACCGTCAGTTAACACTACCTAATCAATGGATGGTGAAACGGCCCCTAAGACAACATACCCTTGGTCAACACAATAATATTTCGTATATAGCCGGACGCCATATTGTATTGGATGAAGACAAATATCGTCTTGGGTTAAAACTATTATCTTACTTTGAACATGAAACTACCGTGAAACTCACTCATATATTAAATATAATGACCCGGATAACTCACGTCTTAAATCGAGTTTAGCCCGAAACATGTCGAGCTAAACTCGATTCGATATTTAATATTATCTTACTTAAAGAAAATAATTACTTGGATTTAAGCAATATTCTCAAGACTATATAGGTATGAATATTCTTGGTCAAAGAATTCTTTTTTTTCGTGTACGTGTACCTATTGTATCTAGGTTCGACTTAACGTATCCCGTTTTCGATGTAGCCAGGTATTAATAAAAGTTATTAGGTACACATGTCTTGCAGTTTAATAATAAATTCAACAGTCACAGAAATAGAATAAGTAGAAACTCTGTTAAACCTTGAAATATGTAAAGTATGGTTTGTTTTTTGAACATTATAAAATCTGTATGTTCGACAAGCAACGCGACCAGTCGCGGGCGGCGAGTTTTTCTGCCGCAGGCGTCGCTCGGCATTTTCCCGCGCCTTCCGATTTCCCGCCGCCCCGCAGGGAGGTTCCCGCCAAAAGCCTGCCAATCAACAAATACGCCATGTTGTTAACGGGGCGGGGCCGCGCCTCCTCTCTCACTCTATCTCACCCAAAAAACTCACCCGCTCGCTCGCACCCGACGCGCGTTCATTGGCTCCCGCGCAATTAACCGCGGGAATTCGAATTCTATTTTTGAAGTAAATGTTTTTTCAGCGCTTGTTTATGGTTACTAGCTGTACAAGTGGCCAGTTTTAGCGACACCTGTTGGTCGGGTGGAGACGTGGACGTTTGAGGCCTTTTTATGTCGGTTGCATCGTAAATGGCGTCCTTATGCGATTTTAACGTATCTAAATCTGTCGAAGATTTATGAGTGTAAATTAACACGTTGTGTGATGTGGATGCTTGATGGATTTATTGGTTGTGGTTAGATTAATCGGCCGATAAATCTGGAAGTATGGCTACGTCACAGGTGGGCGGCGCTACCGGTTTCGTTCGTCATTCGCGTGGAGGTTTTTTTTTCTAACGACACGTACAATGTTTTTAATTTATGATCTCCGTATTGACCTTTTTATTTTTACCCTTTAGTACTTGTAAATTAATTACTACGAGTCTTTGATTAAAGTACCATCGTGTTTAGAGTAGGAATGTTGGAGTTTTATTTTTCGTCATTAATGTAATTTTACCTATAATGCGGTAGTGAGCTATTTATTTATTCAGGTCTTAACGAAGTCTTGGCTGTTATTATTATATGTCTTTTTAAAAAAACGTGTAGGTAAATTTTCTTTCAAAATAAGTACATATAGGTACTTATTTAATTTTTTCGTACAAATTATATGAGTCAGTTTGGGAAAGTGACGACGAAAGTGTCATTTTTGATTGGGACATTTTTTTAAACCATCGGAATCGATTGTGCTTTTGATACTGAGTAAGAAAAACCATATTTTGCCCAAAATTTAAGAAAAGAGAAAGGGAAAGAAACAGAATAAAAACATTTATTCGTGACAATTACACAAAAAACTAAAAAAATAGGTACCTACCTATCACGGTCACGAAACACACACACAAATGAAAAACAAATGCCCATATTATTAAAAAAACAGAATCGACAAAAAAAACCTTACCTAATTATCGTGTCCAGTTTAAGAATAAGACGGACTCATCTCCCGTGGCTGTCGTATAAGGCGACTAAAAGGACCTGCTATGAGAGTGGTAAGCAGCGCTCTATTGCGAACTAAGAGCTCCGGACTCCGGCTCTACTGTGTGGAAGGCAAGGGGACACCTATTTTCCACCCTAATTTTCTAAGAAAGTCGTTATGGAGGTTCACTACTGAGGCTTTACAGTCTAACACACTTGGAATCCAAAAAAAGGTTCTCGTATGGCGCCCGCGGACCGCGAGACGAGCTAATTGTTAAGATCGCGGGACGCGGTGGATGCGGAAAGCACAAGACCGGTCTGAGTGGAGAGCCTTGGGGGAGGCCTATGTGCAGCAGTGGACGTCTTTCGTCTGACATGATGATGATGATGATGATGATGACACTTGGAATCACAATCGTTTTAAGACGAGGGTAGAAAGAAAGAGATGGTGAATGCGAATGCGAACGTTAGCGTGTTTTATTTTATTTAAGAGGGGGAAAACGAGCATGTGGGTCACCTGATGGGAAGCAATCACCGCCGGCCATGGACACCTGCCAACACGAGCGGTATCACAGGTGCATTGCCGCCTTTGAGAAAAGAGTTTGTTAGACAAACGGCCTCAGCTCTCAAAATTTAATGAGAATCACCTGAGAAATGCTATCAGGACAACAGAAGAGCCTATACGAAAGCATTTTTTCTCGAACTGAAAGGGAGACGTTTCGCTCTCTCTTGGTCAAATTAGTTTTGCCTCGTAAATTGAACGAGGTAATTTAACCAACTTAGACATGTTGAAAGACCCCCGACATTGTCATTCCCAAGTTCCATATCTCAAAAACGGCGGCAGAACCGATTTTATAAAACATAGCAAACACTCGCTTTCACATAAAAACCGCATGGAAATCAGTCCATCCGTTTGAGAGCTACGATGGAACAGACAGACAGAGATTGGAGTCAAACTTACACTGAAAAAAAAAATGCTAACAGTAACAAAACAAATTGTTGCTTGTAGCATAACTTGAGTGACTACAAAACTAAGGCCTAATAGTAGCTAAAAGTTAGGTGATGTCTTCTAAAATCAGTTTTGCAATATTAGCATAATTTTGGTTCCTAATTTGGCAATTTTGGCTAAAAGTCAAGTAAAATTGGTTTTTTGGAATCTTTTTGTATTTTTTATTTCAATTCCAAATTTTTTGATACTTAAACTGAAATATAGATGCACAGAAAAATCAGAAAAATAAGAAATCCAAAAAATACAAAAAGATTCCAAAAAAACAATCTTAATTTGATTGCTTAATTACGATATCTCTTGTCCGGATGAGCGGTCAGTTCCGATGGAGTGCCGAAAAGTTTCTCGATGAGGGCTACGGCATAGATGTCGCTAGTGTCGCTGCTTAAGTGGAGCTACTTAAGCAGCGACACTAGCGACATCTATGCCGTAGCCCTCATCGACAACGATACAGACACGAATTTCTCCAATGCACCACAAGCTGAGATATGAGGTGCATAGGAGAAATTCGTGTCTGTATCGTTGTCCAGCGGTGGTGTAGCGGTATAGCACACGGCACGGAATGCCGAGGACCTGGGTTCGATTCCCAGCGCTGGTCTTATTTTTCTTGTTTTTCTGTGCATCTATATTTCAGCTTGTATTTTCGATAAAAGTCAAGTAGCCTAATTAGTTCAGCTACCCTTTTTTTCAGTGTATAAATAATAGGTAGGTACCCCTCCTTTTGCGTCGGGTTTTTAAATTAAAAATGAAACAAACCATTAATTATTATAAGGCTATAGTTACGAGAAACTGGGCACTGGAATGAGAATGATTCCCACCTAGTTTAAAATGCAAATTAGATTTTCGACAAGATACCATACCGTAAGGCACTTCTAACATTTCCGTGTGTGTATATTTATCTAATTCCTATGCAAAATCTTATCTAGTGCCGTCCAGTGTTCGCAATAACAACCGGGAGTTACGACCGTTCCCGGTTTTTCAGTTAAACGGCAGTAAATATCAATTTTATGGGTTACCTGAGTTAATCGGTTTTAGAAAAGTGTCTGCGCTTATCGAAGAAACGGGAATGAGGTTGTTGAAATAAGTTTAATTAGATTCTACTACCTGTAATTTTAATTAAGTACAGTAGTATACCCTGTATACCATTATATTATATCAAAGCTAATTAATGATTTTATGCTCATTTTAATTGGCTTTGATAATGAACTCGTCGGCGGTTCAAAACGTGTCAGCATTTTGGGTGGTGTCCGTGATAGTTGGGCCAGTGTGAGATATCTACTTTTTTTATCAATATCAAATGGCTGGAAAACGAGCATGCGGTTCATCTGATCGTAAGCGATCACCGCCACCCATGGACACCTACAGTATTATTAGGACTGTGGGTATGTTGCCGGCCTAAAGGGAGGGGGATAGAGGAGGGGGGAAGGGGGAGGGGAGTTGGGACTTATTGTTTTGTGGAACAGGAGGGTAGGCTATTTTATTATTTTTATCGGTAACTGCGGTGGACGTTGGTAATGGTAACAGAGAAGCTAGAAATATTGCAGTTCATTGAAATGGACCTCCACGAAGTAACGCTCGAATCAATCAATATTTTTTACAGTTTGTCAAACTTTGTTTTCAAACTTTCAACTTCCGTCCTCAAGTCACCTCGACATTCAAAAAATCAAAATCAAAAGGTTTGCTGTCTTTTTCATGTCATTTTTTTATACCACCAGCGCTTTCTGAAATACCATCATTACCAAGAAGAATGCGTCGCAAGAAACTTGGCAGTAAGTCATTTTTTCAAAATAAATGTTTGGTTAGGATTTTTTTCAATCTATATAAATATATACCTATAATAATACAAAGTTTGTTACCGATGTTTGATTTAGAGTTTGGAGGAGTTAACTAATAGAGTGGAAATGTATTTATATTTCTTAAAAAAAATGTTGCCAAACTTCAGTCCGGCCCAGGATCAAACTAAGACACTTGAAGGTGGGCAAGCATAGAATTTATGTAATTTGCAGTTAACAAGACACCTACATCATCATCATATTTTGACGACCGGATGACCAAGTGGTTAGAGAACCTGACTAACAAGCTTGAGGTCCCGGGTTCGATTCCCGGCCGGGGCAGATATTTGTATGAATAAAACGAATGTTTGTTCTCGGGTCATGGATGTTTAATATGTATTTAAGTATGTATTTATCTATGTAAGTATGTTTATCCGTTGCCTAGTATCCATAGAACAAGCTTTGCTTAGTTTGGGACTAGGTTCAATTGGTGTCAAGTGTCCTATAATTATATATTATATTTTTTTTTATTCAGTAAATCCAGGAGCTTTCAAACTTGTATCATCGCGACAATCTTCCAGGTGCTTCGTAAGACGGTACGTTCCACGTACGTACACGAACGAGATGGACGAATGACCTATTTAAAACCACAGGTTCGCGAAGGATGCAAGCTCTTCCAACCGAAGCAACTAGCCTACATATGTCCAACAGTGGACACCCCACATCTAATACGATGATGCTCTTAATGACAACCCGTTAATGTGTCGCAGACTTTAATAACCCAGATTGACTTAATAGTATTACCTAGGTATATTGGTTATATCCTCTATGACTTAGGGCCACTCTTGTCACACGTCAGTCCAGTACACGTGTAAAACATTAGTATTATCTTTGACAGAGTGACAGACATGCGGTCAATAGACTCCCTTGATAACACAGGGTGAACCACGGCCACAGGGTGATTCTTTTTTCTGTGTTTTTTTTTTTGTTAGTTAAAACCTTCTTTAGATTATTCGTGAAGACAAGGTATACCTATAACTCTAGCCCGTCCCGACTTCGCACGGATACACTTACGATAAAAATAAGATTAAATCTACCCTGCAAACATGCCCTGTCTCGTTAAATTTTTGTATGAAAATTTTATATGCGATTTTTTACGCTTACGTCCTATTTTTCAACAAGTTTATTTAGTACAAAGATTTTCTGAACACTTGCATACACAACAATAAATGGATTAACTAAATAAGTGCAGCCATTTTGAAGTGCACGACCATACCTTTCCTCAATTAGGTAATAGGTATTTATTAATTACATAGAATTAAGACTCATTTGTAGTTAGACTATTTTATTTCGCAAATCGAGGAATCGTAAAAGAAATGGATGTAAGGTCGGCCAAATAACTGATCTAAGTATATACATTTTTAAACAAGTTCCTATCAAATGAATTTGACTTTAGCGACATCAAACTTTCAAGTTGACGTCTATTGGTTATTGTTTAATGACATGCAAACGATTATCAACTTTAGGGTGGTAGATCACATATGTCCTGAGGAGGGCGTAAACAGTTGCGACTCGGTTTGTAACCAATGCAACTGGTTACGAACATAATTATACTTGATAAATGTTTTTTATGTTCAATAAAAATCTTTAAATCTTTAAAATCTTTTAATATTTGGTTGATGGTACATAGGTACTTTTGAGTGTTAAATCTGTCACCAGTTCAAAAAACCATTGTTGAGAAGGAGTCGGCAAGAAACTGAATAAGGTAGATAGGTATATTTTATAAAACAGATTTACAATGTTATTTAATGACTTAATATATGGGCGACCGAGCTCCGCTCGGGCTAAAACTCAGTGCCAAGCGTTTTCCCAGAGATAAGGCCAAGCTAGATCAATTTGTCATCCCCAAAAACCCCTACATACCAAATTTCATCGAAATCGTTGGAGTCGTTTCCGAGATCTCCGAAATATATATATTTACATATAAACAAGAATTGCTCGTTTAAAGGTGCTTCATGAGGGATGGAAGCATTGTACACTGAACGTGGCTATTAATTTGAAACTTTAAAAAAAGGGACTTTATAGATCCCTGTAAGGTTTAGACATGTAATATATATATTTCTAATTCACTTTGTTTTGTTATCTTTAATAGAAGAGAATTGTAACAAAATTTTGTATTGAAAAACTGCTAACTTTCTTGCGGCGCACTCAAGCACTGCTGCTTAGTTAAGAGCGTTTATACCTGCTTGAGCTGGACGTTGCATTGTTGTCAGTTTTGCTCGATTATTCCATAAAAATTGGATGAAAATTAAAAATGTGGTCTGTTAGAACTGTTCTTAATATATAAGTTAATGTGTCTACTGCAATAATTACTCGTGATAGACTTTTATCTTCTCTTCTTCTTCAGCGCGTTTTCGCCCACAGTTGGGCATACGCCTCTCCAACCTTTCTCCATCCAGATCGACTATCCGTCTCTCTTCCAGACCGGTCCTGCTGTCTCCACAATGTCATCGGACCATCGAGCAGGCGGTCTGCCCACATTTCTTTTGCCTAGCCTAGGGTCTCCACTCCAAAACGCGCTTGCTCCACCGTTCGTCGATAGACTTTTATATTCTTTAAAAATGAACAAATGTTTATTAAAGTTAAAGGTCCGCATGGACGTTAGTTAACCTACCGATGCTTAGTATAAAATTATCTTTGTATCTCTACAGCACCGACTCTAGCTCTTGATCAAGGTAGAGCGAGACTGTACACACCCCTTCTGCGGCTCTTGAAAGCCGCCATCATAGTTAATTTGCACTGAAAACTGTAAAATGGCCCTTGCCGTCTGGCGCTAAAGCGACCACTCCTCTCGCTCTACCCCAGGGCCGGGGTTGTAAATATGGGTTGTAATATGTCTGTATCTTTAAATTTATTTTCATGATTACTATAGCAACTAAAAACTATATTTACTAACAAAAACATCTTAAATGATTTGTTATGTGGGTGCAATTTGTCACAATGCTTTTAACTAAGTACATTGTTGTAGGTAATCTACACTCTAGGTATCGTTCAAGACAGAGTGAAGTATATTGAATATTTAGATATAGCCTTCCTACAATCTATTTGTTATGTACTTAGCAGCTGAGAATATTCAATTTGAACTAAATAATCATATACAATTGTGTAGTTAGTTATCAAAGTACAGTTTGTCGGGTATATTTTTCCCGCTGGTTTGTACTTTTAAACGATATTTAACGCAAGTGTTAATATTACCTTACCTAGCGTTCTGCTGGAGTATTGTTGTTTGAATTATTTTTGCAAATTAATTAGCTTTTCTATACTTCAATGAATGTAAACTTTGATTGAATGATACAAATCGCGTTAAATAATGCGTTAAGTTAAAGTTAAGCTAACATTAACAAACCTCGCCGTGTTTATCGTGCGATTACTCGCCGGAGCCGGTTAACAGAATAAAATAAACAAGAGAGATGCGTCGGCGCAGCGCTGACATTAAGCCAAATTGTCAACATTACCCTCTCAGCCAGCTAATGAATCTCTTAAATTTAATAACGTCAGGAAGTGGAATAGCCGTCCGGCGGCCGGCGCGCGCGCTCTCTCCCGCGGCGCCCGCGCACCCTGACCCGACACCCGGACAAATCACCGCGCCGAAACTTTAACGACCAGTGAATCTGCACCAGGTAACTAAATAAATCAGTCCACAACGAATAAACCCTATCCACCAAACATCTCATTACACAGCGCGTTTAGCAGAAACGCAGCGCAATTTACAAACGCTCCGTGGACGTCTTAACAGCGCCGCTAATTCCGGCTCGCGCCTGACGGCTGATTGACAGGTGAAAGGGCGCGAAATTAGAGAGTCCCCGCCATCTTGCCTTTGTGCACTCATTAATGTCGCGTGCACCACAGACAATACAAAATAGCACACGCTGTTTGTCGCGTTGCGCAAAAAGGGTTTTTAGTAGGGCGAAATTGTTTACCGTTTTAGTTGTGAGTTGGCTCCATTAGCAGCGACATATGCTGTGGAGTAGCCACAGATAAGATAGAGCCGTATGTCATAAAATAAAACGCTACCGTTTGGCATCAGCCAACAGAGGATGTGGGGATTAGTGGGCAAACATACCATGTTATTAGAGCGAAATGCTAGTGATAAAGACGTGGGACAACAGAAAGACAGTGGGAGATGAGAGATAGCTGCGGGCTGCGGCTGCGACGCGAGCTACGCGCGTCTGATCAACGGCGTTTCTATTCTAAGTAGGTACAGAATTGAAGAACGCGCGGGATGCAGATAAGATCGACGCGCGGACACGCAGCTCGATGACGAATAACTATCTACTTTAACTTTAATAATAATCATACTTACATGAAAACAGTATTAATTTTCTGTAATACACCATATTTGATAATATTCATAATCCAATGGCATCAAATTAGACAAATAACGTCAAACAGATTATCTTTAACACACAATTTCGCATTCGCCGATAAAGGTTTACGATAACTCACGACTAATTTAATAGATCTAGGTGTTTTACTAAGTATGTTATAAATAAAGGCAGAAACTATAGTTCAGGAAGAGAAATAGTATGTATGTAATAGCAAATAGTGTCAATTAAAGAGTTTCCTAGTAGGTAATATCTTGCAGGACAGCAACTGCTTTATAACAAAATGCTAAACAGCGATTGCAATCAGAACAAGTTGCTTCGAAAGATGACAAATAAGTACTTATTTGAAACTGTTTACCTCATTATTTATTGTGAAAACGCGTAATCAGCTTTATTATTAACATATACATCAGCTATTGCCCGCGACTTCGTCTCCGAAGAATAGATTTATCGCGGTACCCTCAAGAACAACATTCTGTTTTCGAGATAAATGTTATCCTAATATTTATTCTGGTCTTCTAATATGACGTATGCAATATTTCATGGCAATCGATTCAGTAAAGTAAAAGCGGAACACCAACAAACTTTCTTTCGCATAATATTAATAAGTATTTAATAAATAGTTTAGTTAGTGCTATGTAATTTATCGATGTATCTAATGTACCTAGGTTTATAAGCTTACGCGCAATTAAATATTAAGCGATACGGAAATAGTTTTTCGTAAAGTGAACTCTACCTTTCAATCATTCCTTCTCGCTCTTATCATCATTCCAGCATATAAAAAAAAAAAAATATATCACGGGACAATTCACACCAATTGACAGTCCCAAAAGTAAGCTTAGCAAAGCTTGTGTTATGAGTACTAAGCAATGGATAAATATAATTATATAGATAGATACATACTTAAATACATAGTAAACACCCAAGATCCGAGAACAAACATTCGTATTTTTCATACAAATATCTGCCCCGACACGGGAATCGAACCCGGGACTGGTTCTCTAACCACTAGGCCATCTGGTCGTCTAAACCCCACATCATCCCACTGCTGGGCACAGGCCTCCTCTCGGGACTCTTCTCGCTCTTATGCTTCAACATATTTTATTCAGTACCTATCTTTTGCCCGCGACCCCGTCTGCGAAGAATTCGTTTATCGCTATCCCGCGGGAATAAGATTAATGCAATTTCACGAATTTTTTTGGGATAAAGCTATGTCTTTCCAAGAGCTTCAAGCTATCTCCATACCAAATTTCATCTAAATTATTTCAGTGGTTTACGCGTTAAGCGGTAACAGACAGACAGAGATTTTGCTTTTATAATATTAGTAAGGATAAAGATGTAATGAAGAAATGAAAACCTTGCTAAGCAGCTTAACGTAAATTGTCACGTCATAAGAAAGGTTTAATCCCAAAAAGAGACACAAAGCCATAACTGAATATGTTTCGTTTGTCTAAATACCATGGGACAACCAATTGACCTAGTCCCAAACTAAGCAAAGCTTGTTCCTTCAATGGGTAAATTATGGGTAGGCAATGGATAAACATTATATAAATAAATACATATTAAACACTTAAACACCCACGACTCTAGAACAACCAATTAATCATTTAAATATTTGCCCCGACCAGGGATCGAACCCGGAACCAAAAGCTTTGTCGTCAGGTTCTCTACCCACTGTGGGCTATCCGGCCGTCATTGTCAAAGTAACAGGTAAAGCTACACATGTTAAACTAATTAAAGTTTAACAGGCGTTTATTAAGCCGTGGTGGCATAGTGGTTTGACCTATCGCCTCTCAAGCTGAGGGTCGTGGGTTCAAACCCCAGCTCGCACCTCTGAGTTTTTCGAAATTCATGTGCGGAATTAAATTAGAAATTATCACGAGCTTTGCGGTGAAGGAAAACATCGTGAGGAAACCTGCAACAAACCTGCGAAGCAATTCAATGGTGTGTGTGAAGTTCCCAATCCGCACTGGGCCCGCTTGGGAACTATGGCCCAAGCCCTCTTGTTCTAAGAGGAGGCCTGTGCCCAGCAGTGGGACGTATATAGGCTGGGATGATGATGATGAGGCGTTTATTTAGGAACACAACACAAGATACAACAATATGATAGAAAACCAAATAAATAAAAACTACATAAATATACCTAACTATGAAAAGAAAAAACTATCTAAGGGGCCCTGCTGCGGCATAGGCCCCAGCACACTGGCGGCATTACCTCTCCGTACAGTCAGAGAAATTCGCTGGGAGAGGTAAGCGCCAGCTCTGGGGTCTCCTGAGGTCTTTATCAGCCGGGACGACAAGGCCCCCATGAAGGCCCTCATGTCAGCCGACCAGGGACCCATTGTCTCCACTGCGAGCGCCGCAAACTCATAGTCCTTTAAAAGAGAAGAGTATTTGCGGCGCTTGAGAACTTGGGCCTGGTCAGCTGCAGCCCCGGCTTGTGAGTGGGTTGCCTGAATGTGGGTCTACGCGAAAGTGTTGACACGTTGCGTCCCACACCTGAGCCCTACCCAGCTTCCATGGCACCAGAGTAGCACCGTCGGGGCGCTTGCCATCGTCTCTGGCCATGCCCACAGGTACAGGCGTTTATGTGTAAAAGAAAAGCATATTTCTAGTTATATATCCATAAAGATTTGCAATTTTGAATTCGACGCACTATATCAGATTTGATAAGGTATCTGTACTTGCGAGAGAGAAATTTTTCATTCCGCGGAAAGTGCGTGAAGCCATTGAGATTAGCCGTCGGCCGAATTTCAACCGGGATAGTGGTTGGACGGTACCTCCGAGTTGGAAAACGGTGTTAAATACTCGTGCTGCGTCATCGGTGTGTGTGAACGTACCTTTACAGAGCGATGTTGTTAGTGTTGTGTGCTACCCTACATTTGACAGTTGTAATGATGATGAAAACGCGGGTAGTTGTGTGCCGGTGTCAGTTTCGTCGGGTAGTCGCGCGAGCAGAGCGGCGGCGCGCAGTGCGCGTGTTGCAGCAGCCGCTGAGTCGCGTTGCTCCGGTGACGAAGGGCTACGGATTAGCCCGAAACATGTCGAGCTAAACTCGATTTAAGACGTGAGTTATCCGGGTCAATATATTTAATATATATCCATACTTAATATTATAAATGCAAGTGTTGGTGTTTCAATATTTGTCCGTCTTTCACATCAAAACGGAGCAACGGATCGACGTGATTTTTGGCATAGAAATAGTCTAGGGAGGGAATAGGCCAGGGAGTGATATAGGCTACTTTTTATCCCGGAAAAACGCACAGTTCCCGAGGGAACAGCGCGTGATAACCGAATCCCACGCGGGCGAAGCCGCAGGCAAAAGCTAGTTCGGTAAAAATAATACGATTTCAGATTCTTTAAACTGAAAAGATTTTCGGATTGCCGGACAAAATTCGAGTCCACATCCTATGGTGATTTATGAATTTTATGATACGGTGGTTGGCCGAATTCGCGGCGGTCTAGGTGGTATGACACCTCTGACGCATAAACTCTCAGGAAGCTTTGGGCCAAATCGTAGCCATGATCATTTTATCGTTTAAAAAAAACTTAGATTTCGTTGAGCAATATATAGAGTAGGAAATAATTTATTGAATCAGGCGTTACTTTCCGGAGGTCCATATCAATGAACTAAAATAATTTCCTTGCTCACCCGCGACCTTACGATAGCTAAGCTTATGCAAAATATGCGTGTTCATGCAGTTCCTCCACCTCCACACTGTAAGAACACACACAAATCACACAAACCCATCTATCACCACCACCACACTACACTGACGCGTTTCGAACTCAAACAGAGCTCATCTTCAGAGTGACACAACCGTACACCATGCTACCAGTTGTTAGACTAACGAACCACAACCACCGTTTTAACTTGTCACTGTAACTCCCCAAGTACCCACATACGTTTTATGAAACAAAACAAAACTACCCACAAATTATTAATAAATTTTTTTAACCGTCCTTCAAAACTACCTTGATTTTTTATTTATTTACTGTCAAGGCATGTTTTATTAACTACCATTGCTGAAATTAGATCCAAGCCGTAGCAAGGGAGATGAAACTAAATTTACCTGCTCATTAATAATAGACCCCATACTGTTGTATCTAATTATCTCCATGCATTCTAAAACATCGAGACGAAACCCCTTGCCACAATAATGTAACACTTCATACAGATGCCGTGATACCAGCATCGTCTAATCACCCGTGGCAGCATAAATTAGCAGCTTTTCATTGTTATGTACATAGATTGTTAACTGTACCTCTTTCTAGGGAAGATTTTGATTTAGAGTTAAATACTATTTATCAGATAGCGTTGTCGAATGGTTATACTAAATCAATGGTCAATAGTTTGGTTCAGAAGAAGCAGGCACGGATAGTGAATAGCATGCTTTACGCCGTGTTACCATCGCAGTCTTCTAACAAATATAGGTGTAGCATTTCATACGTTGGTCGTTTGTCTGATAGAATTTGTGGTATTTTAAAATCAAACAATGTTAAGGTAGCCTTTAAGACTAACAACTCTTTGTACTCTAAACTTTGTAACCACAAAGAGAAGGTAGATAAAGGAACTAGATCGGGTGTATACAAGCTCACTTGTAATGACTGCAGTAAAGTATATGTTGGTCAGACAGGACGCAGTTTTAATGCTAGATTTAAAGAGCATGTTTCGGCATATAGGAATGAGCATCCTGATAAGTCGAATTTTGCCAAACATTTGTTGGAACTAAATCATTCTTTATCGGACTCCGATTCGTATGAAGTGTTACATTATTGTGGCAAGGGGTTTCGTCTCGATGTTTTAGAATGCATGGAGATAATTAGATACAACAGTATGGGTCTATTATTAATGAGCAGGTAAATTTAGTTTCATCTCCCTTGCTACGGCTTGGATCTAATTTCAGCAATGGTAGTTAGTAAAACATGCCTTGACAGTAAATAAAAATCAAGTTAGTTTTGAAGGACGGTTAAAAAAATTTATTAATAATTTGTGGGTAGTTTTGTTTTGTTTCATAAAACGTATGTGGGTACTTGGGGAGTTACAGTGACAAGTTAAAACGGTGGTTGTGGTTCGTTAGTCTAACAACTGGTAGCATGGTGTACGGTTGTGTCACTCTGAAGATGAGCTCTGTTTGAGTTCGAAACGCGTCAGTGTAGTGTGGTGGTGGTGATAGATGGGTTTGTGTGATTTGTGTGTGTTCTTACAGTGTGGAGGTGGAGGAACTGCATGAACACGCATATTTTGCATAAGCTTAGCTATCGTAAGGTCGCGGGTGAGCAAGGAAATTATTTTAGTTCATTGATATAGAGTAGGTATCGAGTGTTAAAGACAAATACTAGAAATATGATCTTATTAACCGACTTCAAAAAAGGAGGTTATCAATTCGGTTGTTTTTTTTCATGTTTGTTACCTCAGAACTCCGTCATTTATGAACCGAATCGAATTTTTTTTTTGCGTTCGTCTAGGAAAGTCTTTAATTAGGTCCCATAAGCACTAAATCAGGATCTTAAGGAAATCGAGGAAACTCTTCAAATGTTGTAGGGACACCTATAGTAAATTGTATAACCTATATTTAGTTCTAACTCACGGTGCATTTGGTCTTGAAAATCATCATTTGTTGAAGTGGAACTGAGGATGAAGATTGACCATCGGAGTTACTACTCAATAACGGGTTGAATTTCAATTACTTTAACACAGTAATGCTTATGGTAAAACGGGTGGTGAAGCACCAGGACTCCTCAGATAATGAACGTCTCAACATCGGAAAAAGCAATTTTTTGTAAAAGGCGATGAGCAGTTTATATTAAACTATTGTATCTTAGATTATTTACACTAAAAAGCGTGAAAAAAAATGAAACCATAAAAATAATTTTCTACCAGTCTGAAGTCGGTCGGTGCCTCAGCACGAGCCAGCAGGAGTGATTGAAGCCCAATATAAAGTGCGTAGGTGAGGTAGATGACTATAGGTCTACTCCTGACCGACCGACTTCAGACTGGTAGAAAATGATTATCATGTTTTTTTGTAGTTGGTTAAATTTTTTGTTATATTTTTTTTATAAACAGCTAGTTACCTACTGTCTGCGACTTCGATTGTGTTTTAATTCGGAATTGTTACGCGTAGGAGGCAAGTATGGATACCTATACAATCTGTCATTCCTTTTTTGAAGTCGGTTAAAAATACCATCCGAAAGTTGTGAAAAATTATGTTGATGTTGAAACACGAGCAGAGTAGTAGCATTATTACAGTTAAAAATAAACCTGGCCACTAATGAAAAAATTAAAAAATGACAATCTGTGACAGCTGTTTGCGGATGATTTGACTTGACTATAAATAAACCAACAAACTGTCACAATTTGTAATATTAGTAGAATAGAACATCTGATTTTGTTTGTAATGTCAGATTGTTTCGTGTAAATACGTTATGAAAATAGAATGCCGTACCTACCATTCATGGATATTTTCTAATGTATTCTGTATTATATTTAACACAGGTAAGCTTGAGAATGAAATGAGGATTTGAATGTATTGTCGATTTTTATGATTATCTAATTAAGATCCTCAGTTTAAACTCACAACCACAAGAAAAAGCAATTTTAAATCACAATAAAACAGCCAGACTCTTTCCTTACTTTATTTATGCAAATACATAAACAATTTCCGGACATAACTACACACAATTTCTCGTTTGAATCGTTAAAAACGTTTCCGAACGAAACATTAAGAAGTATGACGCGGCCAAACAATTAGCAATAAGCGCTTAGGTGCGTTCAGGTTATGGCGCATTGTTCGAAAATTAAGACGTTTCCGAAGGCCGCGGACGGACGCAGCCGCTGATTGAATCGTCTTTTGTTTTACGTTCCAAAATTAAAAAGCAAAGATGTTTGTTAATTTAGGTTAAGACGTTAGTGCGGGGCCGTCTTGTGTTGCCATTTTGAAAAGCTGTTCTTAACTTTGACAGCTAAGCATAATTCAAAGAACAATCAAATGTAATATGGCGCTTGGGAAAACTCGTTAAATACCTAATGCCCGGATCTATACTAAGGAAGGAATATGTTAGTCGTTTTATTACCTATCGCCTAGTCACTTAACAATTTCCGTCTGGTTTAAAATTTTGACGTAAGTAAGTACTTGAGCTTAACTAACGTAGTTTTCTTTCATTCAAAAGCCTCATTATTAAGCACATATTATTGTTACCTAAGTCGACGTCTACCCGCCAGTCATATGTTAATCCTGGCAACCTTTCGTCACACGACATCAGGAAAAAACTCCATCAATCCGCCACGTTCCAATTTCAATTTCAAATTTGACAGTTAAATGCGCACAGTAGCGCTCTAGTCAGCCCGTGGCGTTTGAAAAAACCCTTTGTCTTAAAAAGTATACAAAAATGTTTATGGTTTTTATTTGAACAAGGAACAGAAGGCAGTTAGTAACGTTCGATTAGTGTTGGACGTTTGAAAGAGTAATTTGTGAATTAATTTATAGCGCCGTATTTTGAGGATGATGGAGGCATTCACGGCGGACACGGCGGGTTAATTAGCTTGTATTGTTGTCTTGTTACTAGGTTTTGCCCGCGGCTTTGCATTGGTTAGTCTGGTAAGGATTTTTTTAAGCGCCTGCCAAGCAAAGACAAAAATAGAAGGTTTCTTTTCCATCTTTTCTACGATTATCTATTTATGTACCTAGAAGTTATTTTAAAACACCTTTATAAATCTCATTTAACAAAGCTTGATTGGTTCACACGTTACTTCTCCGCCCAATGCACTACATGAGGTACGTCTGTGCGACACATATGTTATGAATGAACGCGAGTAGATATCAAGCTGTAATTAATATCAAATACTCAGGAGCAATGAAAAACAAACTTTTTCAATATCGAAAATACAAACTGAGACATGGATGCACAGAAAAACCAGAAAAAGAACCAGCGCTGGGAATCGAACCCAGGTCCTCAGCAATCCGTGCTGCGTGCTATAACCCCTACACCACCGCTGAACAGGAGTCAGGACACGAATTTCTCCTATGCACACATACCTCAGGTTGCTTTTTTCCACTACGCTACTTAAGCAGCAGCACTAGCGACATCTATGTTTCGCTCTCATCGAAAGACGTCACATTCTTTTGGAACTAACCGCTCACCCAGACAAGAGATGTCGCTACTAAGCAATCGTAAACTTTTCCAAAGCAATCGTAAAATACAATCATCCAGCGTGTTTAGGTATAAAGTGCCGGGGAATCAAATCTATACGCTACTTACTTCCGTCGTCCTACAAACTTCAGGTATGATATGAAGGTGGCTGTTATAGCTCTTATACCAATGACTAAATTTTTTATGTCTATATGTATAAATATCATGGGACACTTGGCACCAATTGACCTAGTCCCAAAGACCCAAACTAAGCAAACCTTGTACTATGGATACTATACAGGCAACGGATAAACATACTTATATAGATGTACTTAAATACATATTAAACATCCAAGACCCGAGAACAAACATTCGTATTATTCATACAAATATCTGCCCCAACCGGGAATTGAACCCGAGACCACAAGCTTCGTAGTCAGGTTCTCTAAACACTTGGCCATCCGGTCGTCAAATATATATCAATAACCAATCTCTTGAGTTCAATGAGTTTCTTGCCGGATTCTTCTCAACAGAGGTTTTTCCGAACCGGTGGTAGATTTTTTTTGACATTCATAAGTGATAAAGGAACTAGATCGGGTGTATACAAGCTCACTTGTAATGACTGCAGTAAAGTATATGTTGGTCAGACAGGACGCAGTTTTAATGCTAGATTTAAAGAGCATGTTTCGGCATATAGGAATGAGCATCCTGATAAGTCGAATTTTGCCAAACATTTGTTGGAACTAAATCATTCTTTATCGGACTCCGATTCGTATGAAGTGTTACATTATTGTGGCAAGGGGTTTCGTCTCGATGTTTTAGAATGCATGGAGATAATTAGATACAACAGTATGGGGTCTATTATTAATGAGCAGGTAAATTTAGTTTCATCTCCCTTGCTACGGCTTGGATCTAATTTCAGCAATGGTAGTTAATAAAACATGCCTTGACAGTAAATAAATAAAAAATCAAGGTAGTTTTGAAGGACGGTTAAAAAAAAAAAAAATTTATTAATAATTTGTGGGTAGTTTTGTTTTGTTTCATAAAACGTATGTGGGTACTTGGGGAGTTACAGTGACAAGTTAAAACGGTGGTTGTGGTTCGTTAGTCTAACAACTGGTAGCATGGTGTACGGTTGTGTCACTCTGAAGATGAGCTCTGGTTGAGTTCGAAACGCGTCAGTGTAGTGTGGTGGTGGTGATAGATGGGTTTGTGTGATTTGTGTGTGTTCTTACAGTGTGGAGGTGGAGGAACTGCATGAACACGCATATTTTGCATAAGCTTAGCTATCGTAAGGTCGCGGGTGAGCAAGGAAATCATTTTAGTTCATTCATAAGTGCTTGTTATAGCCTAAATTGAATAAAGATATTTTGACTTTGACTTTGACTTTGTTTCTAAAATTACCCCACACTGAGTACACTTTGCTTAGGAACAGGGATAAGTAAGTCCTTTAATTTTACAAAAAGGAAATACAGAAAAGTACAAGTGTGAACTCATCTCTGAAGGGATCTCAGCCGGTCAACCTTTGATAGACAGGAGCAATCAATTAAGGATCGACAAATGGAGAGATTATAATCAAAACATTTGAATAAATACCTAAATAAATATTTAAACCTTTAAAATACCGAGATCGGTACCTAAAGTTTTGGTGAGCGCAATTCCAACACTCACTTGGCCAGTTTTTTTTAAAGGGTTACGATAATTACCTTTAGTCGAGGCTGGGAATTTTCAATTGAATGGAATTTTCACAATAAAACATACAGCGGAGAAAGTTTTGAAATTTTTAGAATATATTATTTTAAGTAAGAATTCCTTGTTTTCCCTCAAAAATACTTAAAGACTTTTTTTTAAATGCCATTATACGACTCATAAAGTTATATCTTTAGAATAATAACTTGGCGCCATAAAAACATGACTCGTACACGTTAAATGAATTGCATGGGATTATCGAACTAAAACCACTGGTCAGGAGGGAATACTAATAACATTCAACCACAGAGGAGTTAGACAATAGAGTGGTAGATAAGTAGTTAAGCTTGTTGTATATGGTAAGCACACAACACGGAATGTTGAGGAGCCAGGCCGATTCCGGGAGCTTTATTTGTAGCAGTTAGCTTAGCGAATTTAGTAAAATCCTGGAAAATTCAATTCGACTTTCAGACATTTTTGAACACTCTTATACCTAGGGCATTAAGGGCCTATTTTACCACTGTTTGAGTACCTAATTTTATATGGCAGTTAAATTTTACCCTGTCCGACAGATATATGCAGCAGGCTGAAATGTGTGGTGCATGGGAGAAATATGTGTCTAGACTCCTGTCCAGTGGTGGTGTAGGGGTATGGCACGCAGCACGGAATGCAGAGGACCTGGGATCGATTCCCAGCGCTGGTCTCTTTTTCTGTGTATCCATGTTTCAGTTTGTATTTTCGTCACAGATATCTGTCATATAAAATTACCAATCAGTAGTGAAACAAGAATTTAGAGTTGTAATCGAAACGAAGTCAAACTTCACCTCCTGGTTAATTCCTCTACGCTATTTAACGCAAGCTTTCTCATTAACTAGCGCGAAAATTTTTATTGCCTTGTACTAACTATGGGGTCATAACTATCCCATGACATAACATGGTGTTTCGGTGACGTTTATGTGTTTGTGATAATAAGTTATAACTTCATTGTGAGATCTAATGTAGGTACGGGCAAAAAACTTTTCCCAAAGCATCACATTCTTCCTATTTAAAACGATTATCCTGATTATTTTAAAATTCGTTACACGACATATGACATGAAACTTCACTTTATAGAAAAAAAATTCAACTTTAGTTTTTTTTTTGGTTATTATTATTTATACAGGTAAAGGCGGGTCATAGTTATGGTTTACGTGTAAACTATAATAGTTACAGAATGCGAACTGCTAGGAATGGAATTCGCTCCCGTCGTCTGTATTTCCGGATAAATCTGGGCTTTTCAAGGCTAGAGTGAATAGGCTGTTACTGAACCAGTGCTCCTTTGGCCTCATCGGCACTTAACATCAGGTGAGACAGGGGTCAATCACGGTCAGTTTTATGTAAAAATATTATAGATATTAGATACCTATCGAAGTATAATGATAATTCTTACCTACTGGAGAAGTTTTAACGTTATGAGCAAATAAAATTATTAAAAAGTAAAAATTAAAACTTTTCTTATGGTTGTCAATTTCTCTGCGTAGGTGTTAAATCAGATTTAGGTACATTTTTAAAAAACTTCATTTTTTTAAATCACAAAATACACGCATGTCTTCTTTTTATTTTATTGCCCTGATGCTAACCAGGTTATAAAAGTTCAGCCAAAAAAATATCGTAAACAAAAAATGTCATAAAAATCATAATATTATGTAATTCGGTTCATGTTCTCACTCGTTATGTCACATTAAAATGAAAAAATATAATTTATTCAGGATAATAAAAACTTTTGCACCCGAAGGCCACAACTTTATAGTCCAGCATTATTATAAGTCGTAAAATACGTAATTAATTTGAAAAACTTAGGTTCGAACGAGGCTCGAACGTCGTTATGCGTGCCAGTAATTTTAGAAAAAAAACCGTTGGCTGTCTAGCACTCGCCCGTGCCTGGCAGAACATGAATTATCTATGGTCAGCTTATCTCTGATCTCGGTAGCGTTTCGTTTGGAAATTGCGTTTAATTAATACCAATGCGACTAGGAGCCGTTTTTTGCGCATCGCTACTTTGTAAGTTGGATTAAATGCATTTAATATTTACTGTATCTGTCATGGTATCTGTCTTTACTTGGCACTTACAAGAGATATTTTTACGATCGATCGAAGTTCATACTAATAATTCAAATATAACTTTATGAACATAATGGTTGTGCAGTTATCTTTTATTTAAACACGAGTTATGCTCATACGGATACTGGTAGGTAGGTATTATCTTTAATTACTAGGTGTCAGTACCCGTTCTAAACAAATGATAAAATGGGTTTCAGAAATTACAATAGATACGTTCAAGCGTTATTTTACGCTTAACTTTTATTTCAGCAATCAAGATAATACGCAGCAACATATACTCGTATTATAACATTACAGCCTTCCGTGTTTGTAAGACACCGATCCAATTTTATAGTTAATTTAACTTAATTTCTCTTAAATTATTCACTATTTTTATGTCTTTGGCTATAAAAGGCATAGTCCCGGCGACCGTCGCGCTACCAACGTGTCGGACGCACAATCAACGCATTTTATTATACGACCGACTACACGATTAGCCGGCATTAATCGTAAAAATGTATTTTATATTTTCATTCGACTGATTATGTAGTCAGCGCTGCGGCCCATAAAAGCCACTCTATCGCCTATAATTACAAAAAGAAGAGCGTAAAAATCCAATTGGGATATTTACCAAAACCCAATCAAAGGAGGTCCTCGCGATCGTATCGCGTTTACGACCAGTTCCAATGTTTTTATAATCTAGCAAGACAAATTGACTCTCGATTGGCTATGAAACTAGATACGTGTTGAATATTAAATATGGATCCATAAAGCTACCGCCGGCCGGCGGAACGCTCTCGTAACCTCAATCAAAACGCCGATAAACTTTGACAAAAATTCCACCTTAAGCCGTCCTTTAATTATCCATATATTACAGAATTCGAGCTCAAAACTACCTGATAGCAATTATACACGCGCTCACCCACGTCAAAAACGACCCATTCACTGACATTTATGAAAAAAAGAGCAACGACTTAAACCTTATAACAAAACTGGCCGGCGATAATTCAAGCGAAATGTCCAAACTGTTCGAAAAAAAAATTGAATTTCGAACATAGAAAGTGTTAGTGACAATGGAATATTCAAAATCTTGTTAATAAAGAGTCTAGGGCCGGCCGCTGCTCACAATGCCGCGAGAAAAAAAGTGGTATTCGAAAAAGGAACGGGGACTGCTTTTTTTCTTGGACGCAGCGTGAGATCGTTTTGGAGGGAATTTCGGATTTGGAACAGGCGTCATGTGCGGATAGGTGTTTTTTTGTTCAAGTTGTGCCATCGGCGGCCACATGGGGCCCGGCGGCTTTACTCACAATTATTATTAGGCGATCTTAGTTATTAGGAAATTCGCCAAAAGGGCGTTACGTTAAAGAGCTTAGCGTTTTGGAGTCCCTCGTCAAATTTATGGCGGAATCGTTGTTTGTTTATTTGAGGATTGTGGTGGAATGATTTAGTTACCACTTGACTATTTCAATTACCTGCATTTAGCTCGAGATTCGCGTGATGTGAGATATTAAAATAGCGTGGTGTTAGATTCTTTTGAACGCTGTATATTTTACATTCAATTAGTCTGTACCCGCAGCTTCATTCGTGTAGCTAAACCATTATTAAAATAGTTTGTTTTTCGCAGGTGAATCTCAGTAGATCCTTATTTCTTTTGAATAGTAGGTATACGTAGTAATAACACATCTTTTAGCTCTAGGGCTAGCCAAAACCCAACCGATTTGCCTGTTACCTCGACGGCAGGCAACATGCTGATTGCTGACCTCTCCAGGCCAGTCGTGATCTGAGGTCACGGCTGCGTCATCTATCATCAGACAGACGGACTGACACATGATCGTAGATAACAACAGTTTTGTTTGTTTATTTTGTAGTTTTGTGTCAAGCCTGAAGAATTTGAGGTGTAGTTTTCAAAATTTGGTGTTTCAGCTTTGAATTTGATTAGAGGATGGAAAGGATGGAACAATAATATAGGTATATTTTTGATAACTTTTTAGTTTTAATACACGTTTTATTGCTGGCGTATATGCGTGTACATATTATTATGCGTGTCAAAGTGCAGCTCATACCAATGACATTATATAACACAGGGTGTCACACGGCTATGTCACATGAAGAGAAAGTATCTTAAATATTGCAGATAGAAAGTTTTGCTGAAATAATACTTTAATTTGAAAATGAAAACAATTAAACAGTATTATAAGATTTTTGAATAATTCCCTGTCTGAACCGGGAATCGAATCCACCAAATGTTTAAAAAAAACATTGTCAAAAAAAAATTCTTTTCAACTTTTGACAACAAACATCAAACATAAGAGTTTATAGGTAACCTTAACCTAACTAACAAAAAGTTGGAAAACCCCCGACTTTGTCACTTCAAAGTTCAATATATAATGATAAAACATATCTAAGAACCATCGCTAGAAAACCTGCTTTCAAATAAAAAACCTCATTCACATCTGTCCACCCGTTTAAGAGCTACGGTTCCACAGTCAGACAGACAGACACGCAGATACACAGACACACATAGCGGTCAAACTTATACCTAACACCCCTCTTTTTGCGTCGGGGGTTAAAAAACAGTAAATCATCATTATGATCAGTCAAAAGATGTCCACTCCTCAACGACAACCTGCCACCTGCATCTATCGATTCCCCGTAACTTCTCCAATGTCCTCGGTCCTCCTAGTGGGAGGCCAGCCAACGCTTCGTCTTCTGGTTCGTGGTCGAGAACTCGAGAACCTTTCTCCCCCAATAGTTATAGCCACTTCAATATTCGTATTCTTCGAGCTATATCGGTGACTAGTTCTTCGGCAAATTTCCGTACTTCGGATTCTATCGCGCTAAGAACCTCCGAACATTAGCTCTCTCTCTCCTTGCCTGACTCTGAGCCTCTCCAAGTGTGCGTCTTCCAGTTCATAGTCGTTTCTCCAAAAATATTTCTTCTTCAAGGTTTATAAATCTGTTCTTTGAGCGATGTGGCCTGTTGCCACTTCACCCTACCAATTCTGACTCTACGAGACGTTAAATTAGCTTTTGTGTGTTCAAGGAGGTGTACTGCCTTTTCGGCGAAATATGTTTCGCCAAATTTCACTTAGCAACCAATCTTTCGCCAAAGTTTCATTTGGCAAACAATTCGTTGGCATAACTTTACTCCGCATTTTTCTTATTACGCAACAATTTTATATTGCAAAATTTTACTTCATCACACTTTTATGTGCTAAATAATTATGTAGCAAATGATTGGCTTAGGCGAATAACAAATTGTCAAATAACATTTGGCCAATTTTTATATTGCAAGGTTTTACTTTAAAATTTGTGCGAGCGAGCGAAGCGAGCAAGCAAGACGGCTCGGAGCAGAAGCGACTTGGATAGTTTAGGTTAGGTTCGATGTTAGGTTTTTTTTATAGCAGCCAGGATAACTGCCACTAGGAAAGTAGGTTGTATGCCATTCAATATGTTGCTAAGTTAAGGTATGCCAATCAATACGTTTGACCAAAACATAAACGACATCTTAAAAAAATCCCAGGTAATAATTTGCATAATAATAATTTATCAAATGATTAGTTGGGAAATGATATCAGTGCGAAATGTTGAGTTGGGAAATAACATTTCGCCTAAATAAAAATATGGGAGCTAATATTTTGCTAAATAATTTTCGCCGAAACATTAGTAAACCGTTCAAGGAATTTGCCGGCATTATACAAGGTGCTAACAAAATATGATGCAACTTGGCATTAGTTATGTTGAAGGTTAGTGTACTAATATCGTCAGTACTTATGATTACGTATCCAGTTAATCATTCTCGCTTACCGAGCCATAAGTATTTACTGTTTTATGTTATAGTACAAATTGACAATCATGATTTAACGTGCCCACTAATATGACTGTTTATTTTAATATTACTAGTTATATAATTTACAGCTCTCTTTATGTGTTTCAGATTGTTTTCCTTTATTTAGAATGCACAGTTTTCCTTGTTTATCTTAAACTATTAGAAGAGCAATGTTCATGCGTACCACGGTGGAACCTTTTTGCTGCAAATGTCACAATATGACCTTCCATACATCTGTTATAGAAATCCATGTGATGTTAATTACGAAAAGGTTATGGTATTTACTACGGTACGCGACTCAGTTTCCTCCTCTCTTGGTGTCTCGAAAACGGCTCCAAATTTTGATGACATCTACCTACAGGGTATTGATGTTGACTTTTTTTGAGACGATACATAGAATAAACTAGGTCCTATGTTTATGGAAATTTGTTATTGTAGTCAAAGATTCGATCCATCTAATCCCGGTCCATTTTTGTCGAGCGTACCTCGATCGACCAGGTTACGATTATACGATTTTTTGGGACGTTACCAAGAAATATGTATAAGAATAAGAAAAATTAAACAAATCTCGCTTTCACGCACGCCTTTCACAATGCCTGTAATCTTTTAATGACTAAAACACAATTAAACTTATTACATAACGGAATGAACGTATGAAGACGTTCGTTTGAAAAAAGAACGCGTGTCCATTCCACTGACCATAGACATGACAGCGGATGTCAGATGACACAACGTCACTCAAAAGCCAAAAATGCATCAAAAAGAAGAATGAACCGACCGCGCCGCCCGATTACAAGCCACTCAACCAAATTCCCGACAATAAAGAACCTTACCATAGACAATATAACACGCTTTTTGAGCCAAGGCGTCAAGTGTTGTTCCACAAAGCGAAAATCGCACAGTCACTATAATCAATCACCATTTAAAATATCGAAAATTATTATATTAATTCTTAGGGGTATTATTTGACTAAACCCATGACAATAGGCGCAATGAGTGCTCTGGAGAGATAAAGAGGGAAAAAATAGTCTACGGCCAGAGGATGACATGTCAATTATAAGTCCATCAATTGTGAGTTTTGGGTTTTTTATAGTGGAGATATCGTAGACGGTGCGGCGCCTTTGCGGTCAGGTTGGCGGTTAAACATTCCGCAAAGGTTAGGTTAAATTATTAGTTCAACTGATGCAGCAATAAAATATAATATCCACATAAAATACGTAGAATTTTAGCCCACACTGCCTGTGAACTTTGTGAGTCATTTTTGACGCGCATAAGGCAACTTGAGTCCTAGTTATATCAGGAATGAGGAAAAAAATACGTTTGTCTCCAAAGAACTAAGTTTACTGTCAAGTTAATACTAGTTAACGAATGTTAAGTTGCCGACGAAGTGATTGCGACAGTGTTATGCAACAATGCATAGTTCTTGCATTATGTTTTATGATACTGAAGCTAGAATAAAAGACGAAATTATATTGTTGAATAATATTCACCAATATCTGACACAACATGCGTGCATAAATATCTGATACGACTCTATTTCTAGGGCCGGAAGGACGTGTCAGATATTTTTGCACGCTCCTCTGTGGCAGATATTAATGCTGGTGACTGTACGTAAGTGGTTGTTGGCTGTATGAAGTTAAAATTGACTTATATTTAAGACCTTTTTAGCCCCTGATGCAAAAAAAGTGGTGTTATAAGTATGATGTGTTTGTGGCATCATAGATATAGCTCCCAAACGGGTGAACCGATTTTGATGCACTTGTAATAGAAAGTTAATTTAATCGAGATCGTTCTTAGTTAAGTTTCAATTGAAGTGGTTTGGCCGTTTATGTGATATTAAACTGAGAAATGACAGTGGCGAAGATTATTCAACTTTTTATTACAAGCTTTTATCTATACTTGGTTTGGATATCAGATTTGGTAAATTGAAGGTTTTTATACTTACATTTTACTAATCTATCATTGTAATACAAACTAGACTAGTATATTTCAATACAGAAATGTAAATGTTTAGATAGTTTAATGGGGGAATTTCAATATTTAAGACACCAATTGACGTTGTTTTGTTTACATTTAGTTAAATACCTATCAAAACCAGGTATAGTTTCACCTGTCCCGTTGTCTGTAGTCAAATCTTGCACGTTTAATTCAACCAACTACCAGTAGTCGGTTGTCTTGAAATTTTGTATACTTATGTTAATTGCGTGACAATACAATAATCTGGTAGTGACATCCTGGTAGTCCGTCCAGGATCGTCTCCGCAGGACGGAACTCTTCAACGGTTGATGGCATCGACTTGAAATTTGATTTGCAATTGTATTTTAGTTTGGGTGACAATGCAAGTACAGTCACCAAAAAGTACAGTCAGCAAAAAACTTCCAAAAACTTATTTAGGTTGTTTTTATTAACCAGCCTTTTATAAGTTCCGATTAATTAAGAGAAACGCCCCAGTGCTGGTCACAATAACAGTATGATGGCCAAAGAACCAAAGAAATAGAAATACATACATATATGCGCTTGAAAAACACAATCCTCCCTCAGGCAGTCGGGTAATAAAAACATGGAGAAAAATCACAAAGAAAGCATGAGGCGGACTTATCGCTATAGTGTATTATTGTAAAAAATCTTTCATCTTCAAGAAGAGCGCTACAGTAATTCTTGAGAATTCCATGGAAACACTCGAAATTATCTGTCAAAGATGCTCAAACTTAGCTCTAATGGGTACAGTAGAGACATAATAATAATAATACATAATAAAAGATATTTATTTAATAGTTTGCTTACAATTTCTACATATGTACATAACAAATAAATAGTAAATAGGTAGTACTAAACCATTAGTAGCTTAGAATCCGTGTACTTCGAAGTTCGAACTCCACATCACGTGCCGTCCCGCTCATGCTAATACCTACTATTTAATAGGAAAGTGAAAAAGACTAACTTCAAATCGCACCTCTAATACAACCCTCAAATGCAAATTTTCGCCTTTTTGCGATAAATGCGAAAAACTCCTCTTTTGATCGTTTTTGACCGTTCTCTATCATTAACCCTTTGACCGCCACGGTCGGCAAAACGCGACAGCTGAAAATCGTGCTATAAGTGCCATGTCGGCATTACGTGGCGCATATGGAGCGATTTTCCGAAATTTTTTTTTGTCGTCTGTGGCCGACCGTGGCGTTCAAAAGGTTAAGTAATTATTGGAAAAAAAATACGTTATTGTCGTATTAGAAGTGCAAAAGCGATTCCCAAATGTTTAGAACCACGTCCCTAGCAAACTTGACTCGCATATGTCAATTTTTTTGCGTCAACTCAATATTTTGAGCGGGAATATTTACGACGTGACGAACACGCGCCGGTGACTGACGGCGGATAGGAGTTCGCGGCGTCAAGTGTCAATGGAAAAGGAACGTAAATGCATGTCGCTTACGAACTTTTTCCTTGACGTATCGTGGCGCTTATGCAGTTTTGGCTTCAGCTGTCATTCTTGGGATTAACTCTTGAGTTTGATTTACTATGCTTAAGATACGAGTATATTCTAAAATTAAAAGAAAGTTATTGGTATATAGCCGGTTTTTTTTTTGTAAAACTTCGAAGTGAGGTGTGTTTTAGAATTAAAACTTATGGACCGAATAAGAATAGAACCGTTTCGTGAACAATACTGAATACGTGACAGAAACGTGAACACTCTGAATATTGACAGAAAACGCAAACTCTAAATTAAGAAGTAGAAAGACGAAATTGTAAGCTTGTATGTTGCAATGAAAAGAAGACTTTACACAATTCCCACGGGATATAGGCAACTAAGTAGCTTTTCTTTATTCTTATATGAAGGCGAAACCGACATAAGCTAATCTTGTCCACAATATAAAAATAAAAAAATCAAATCCGTGTAAAAAATACCAACACGCCATTTTGTAATTACATTTCCTAGATGCATTATATAGTGACGTCGCGGGCAAATTATTCTACACAAACCTTAAGACCTTTTTATATTTAGTTAAATAGGGGTAAAAATACGGGCAGGCGTGTAATTACGATACGTGGGCCATTCCGGGGCCCGCCCAGCCAGGGCTTGCGGCAGGGCCATTTGCATACTGAGGGTACCATGATAACTGGAAAAAGGTTTGAACTACACACTCGTATACGTACGCGTATCGTATCTAGGTTACATAGGTCTACGTAGGACATTGTGTTATAACAACATTAAAATTAATTTGTGAAATAAAAATACGTGTTAACTTTCTTATGAAGACAGAAAGCACCATTTTTTATTTTCTTAAAAAGAAGTACAATCACATTGTTGATGGCCAGCAACAAATTACGTTGGTCAAATAAAAAAGTTATTATATGTACTAACACATTGCAAGCGTAAATGTGGTAGTTAATTGAATTGAAATTAAAATAAATAAATTTATTATTTATAAGAAAATATTAAGAAAATACAAAACATCCATAGGACTACAACTAAAAAATAATATTTTTCATCATCCACAAAATTTCATGGATTAATCTAGCGGTATCCTGATCCCGCGGGAATATTGGAAAAAAATAGCTGTATCCATCTAGCGGTCTTAGTGTGAAAAATAAATAAAACATACTTTCATTTATGATATACCCCTAGCAATATTTTTTCCCTTCGTGTCCGGGGTAGATTTTGTATGAAAAAATTTCGAATGTTTGTTTCGGGCTTGGGAGTAAGATTGTCGGTAAGTATGTCCTGTCTCTATATATTATATTTATCCGTTGCTTAGCTACCCATAACACAAGCTTTGCTAAGCTTACTTGGGGACTAGGTCGTTGGTGTGAATTGTTCCCGTGAATATCTATTTATTTATTTATTTATTCAAATTTAAATATTATAATACCTTAGCTAGCCGTTGCCCACGACTCCGTCCGCGTAGTTTTCGTTTATCGCTATACCGCGGGAACTGCTAATTTTCCGGAATAAAAACTATCCTATGTCTTTTCGCGGGGATTCAAACTATCTGTATGCCGAATTTCGTAAATAAATCGGTTCAGCGGTTATAGACGTGATTGAGTAAACAAACATCCAAACATCTAAACATCCAAATATTCTTCACAAAACTTTCACATTTACATATATTATATAGTAGAATAAGCGGGATTAATGTTAGGTGCCAATTAAAAAATAAATCGGACCACAATTGTCAAAGCGACTAGTGAAAATACACAAAAAAGACGAAGTATTTCTCATTTTTGTGCACAAAGTCATTTCCATGGATGTCATTAACCTATGATAGTGATAGTGATTAAGAAGAGTTATTATTATCTATATATGTAATAACGCTTTCTAATATTTAAAATACTTTAATATTATGATAAGTTCACGTATCATAACTAATTCCTGAATCCATCATAACATTAGAACTTTCTAGCAATATTAGAAAGCGTACCTAATTATGCCAACGACAGTGACATCCACGGAAGCGACTGTGTGCACAAAAATTAGAAATGCCCAGACACAAATAGAAACTATATCCTTGAAGTCGGTTAGTAAACGAAATCTCAATCATATAGGCTTACAAACGGAAACTTCATGTTCTTGCTCTACCATGGTTACCCTTACGACTGCACCTCCAATAACGGTGAGTAGTTTAATACACTTAAAATGCTTTTTTATCAGTAAATTAGTACTTACCGAGTACCGTGAACTGAAGATTATACCTATCGGATATTTAAATAATATAAAAAATAAAAAATTGTTTATTACAAGAAACAACACATACAATAGGGTTAAAAATATCTGTTGGTCCCACACTAGGCTGGGCCTGTAACGTGGTGACCGGATTCGGTACTTAATTATTTAAATTACGGTATGTTTACATTTGTCTGTTGAAATATTGTGTCAGAAACAATTTGAACATAAGCTAATTTAAGTGAATTGTGGTTGAGACAGAGGTTGTGTGTTTGTTTGTGTGCGTGGTGTGTGTGCGCGCGTGTGAATCGCGTATTTAAGTCTAAATTACTATGTCTTTATTTATCACGCTCTATCTATGCTCTTATAGTTTCACTTGTATATCTAACTATCAATAAGGAAAATAATAAAAAGGTAAAGTAGATGTTACAGGGGCCCGAAGAGCTGACAGTTTCCTCTGACAAGGAGTTAGCTCAGCCATTCAGAGAGAGAGAAGCCTGTCAGCTTCTTTGGAACCTTGCCTAAGGGAACATCTTTAAGAAATTGTTTTAGTTTTTTATGTGTACTTAAGTTTAGGATAATTATTATACAAGGTGTTAAAAATTCTGTTGGTACCTACGATAAATTAACCCATATCAAGGCAACTGATTACTAATACGATGCAAATGGAAAACATTGAAATTAAAAAAAAAATTGTATGGATATAAAGTCATCTTGACTCAACTTTCATACAAAACTAAATTCTCGTGGGAATTACCTAAAAATGCGTTTGTTTACTTATTTTGAACAATAAAAAGGTAACATAGATACAAATGATTTAAAAACTAATATAATATCTAAAAAAGGCCCCTGTGGCATGTTCCATAGAATGCTGGCAGCA
>NC_133482.1:1921732-2036037 GCF_025370935.1 Choristoneura fumiferana | reverse complement strand
AGTTTCGTAGTAGCCCTGCATTGTTATGGGTTTTTTTGAACTTTGTTGCGAACGGGCATTTTTTAGTCACGCCTATGAAAATAAATCGAAGCATTAAAATCTGTAAACCGATGTTTATACTATTCGGATGTGTTATATCTGTTTTGTGCTACAAAACTGGCAGTTCAAATAGAATTTTTTGACAGTTGACAAGATTAATGAGAGATGTAATTTTAGACTCGTATTTTGAATTCAGTCCATTTTTTAACTACTATCTGGGGCCTATTTCCACGCTGACAGGTAGGTACGACTATTACCTACTACTTTCATAGTCATTTTGAAAATACGCGTAGGTTTTTTTTTTTGGTATAGGGGGAAAACGAGCAGGCGGATCGCCTGATGGTAAGCGATTACCGTCGCCCATGGACACCTGCAACGCCAGAAGAGTCACAAGTGCGTTGCCGGCCTTTAAGGTAGGAGTACGCTCGCTAGGTATGTTAGTTACGAAACATTACAATCATAAAACAAACCTGACACAGCTTTAATCTTAAATGTCAACTAGGAAACATAATTCTTGTTTGACAAGATAATTATCATATAATTAGATACTAATAATGTCACTGACAATTGTCACGTTGGTGAAATAGGCGCCTGGGGGTACGGTAGTGCCCTCGCCAAGCCGAGCGCAAGGCACACTGCTGTGCCATATTTTCGTTCATATTTCACGTTTCTATCTTGCATCACTGGGATAAATAGATATAAGTAAAGTGAAACTGAAATTCTATTCATTTGACATGCTAAGGGTACATATAGAACACCAAATTGATAGCTTCATTCTTTAAGTGGTTATAGATTTGGAAAGTTACGCAAATTTGAAAGCGACTGTCCATAAAAATGTAATTTAAATTTTATTAAAAGAAGAAACGAAAGATATTTAGAATGTAACCATAACCGTTAAGAAATAAGAATAAAATTATCTACAAATATTTTGTTTTATTTTCTAATCAAATTCACAGGGAATTCGCAAGCAAATAATAAGCTGTTATATTTTAACTGTAGTGAAATAAATTCAATTTGTATGAAATCTATAAATAATCATACAATATACGAAATGTTAATAATAATAGCATCCCATTTAAAGTTAGAGAACAACACAAATGCAAAATTATCATCGCACCAAGCCTCTTTTCGTTCGTTTCATTACAATTTAGTTCGCTACTCAACAACAGATGGCGCTGGTAGTATCTTCACTGCAGAAACTTACTAGCTTGTTGCTCAAGTCTTTGCAACATGAAGAAATCATTCATTCATTTTTATAAGAGAAAAACTGTGGTAATTAAACAAAGAGCGTTCGAAAATAGATGGGTTTTTATTCAACATAACGTCACTTGTAGTCTTAAAACCACAAGTATAGTATTTTCAGTTTGTAAATAAAAACGTAGGTATGCAAAATAGTCTCACCTAAACAACAGGTGTTTAAAAGCAATAATCTTCAACAATTGAATCAGTCATTTGCGTGGTTTTTTTATAGGTTTATGAAGAAAGCGTTTCGTTTTTTTCGTTTCACTGCCGGCCATACTCTGAACGATTAACTTTAATTACGAGGTTTCCTTATTTATAATCCGTAGGATCACATATTCTTAGAAATATTCCTGAGCGCAAAAGCATCTATTCTGACATTTTTAAAATAGGTTTGTAGGTATTGTAGAAATAACCACCTTAACCGAGAAGCTAGCGGAAAAACGCACTGGCGCAAACGTGTTTTTGGAAGGTGCAAGTATTGCTATGAAGCTGGCTCAATTTTTGTAATAAATAAAAACACTTTTTAGTGTAAATATCTAAGATACAAACAGTTTAATATCAACTACTCGTCACCTTTACAAAAGATTGCTTTTCTGATGCAGAGACGTTCATTATTGAGGAGTCTGGTGCTTCACCACCCGTTTTACCATATGCATTACGAGGAGATAAATTGCTTAGCAACTGTGTCAAAGTAATTAAAATTCAACCCGGGAAATACTTGTTATTGAGTAGTAACTCCGATGGTCAACTGTGGTCTTCATCAGTTCATTCACCACAATGATGATTTTCTCTTGAAAATGCACGAGTTACTATAATATACATATTTTTTATACCTTAGGCTGCTATTTATCTTAAACTATTTTTTTTTAATGTTCAACCTATAGGTATTTACGTTTTAGAGGGGGGGGGGGGCTCGATTTTAATGAAAATTTACAATTTAAAAGACCTATCCAACGATACCACACATAGATAGTTGGATGAAAAAAAAAACTCCCACTTTACGTCTGGGGGAGGTTCCTAAAAAATTTTTTTTAAGTACCATTTTGTCGGCATAGTTGCTACATAAATATATCCGTGCTAAATTACAGCTACCTGATAGTCTCGGCAAAGCCGGCGAAACTATAAGGATTCCGTTTTTGCCATTTTGGCTACGGAATCCTAAAAAAGTAACAAGGAACGTACTTAAATATTAAGCAAAAGGAAAAATGTTAAAGTAACATTCACCGGAGTTAGTTTTCTTTGTTGATACTCTTTATTGGACAAAAAGGGAATACAAAAAGGTTAAAAAGTACTAAGTACCTACAAAGGCGGACTTATCACTGAAGGGATCTCTGCCAGTCACCTTTGAGTGGTAGAGAAGAGCCAAGTTTTAGGAATAAGAAGGTTAGGAATTTTCATGTTATTTATAGTAGGTTCTAATTATTAGGTTAAAATTATTAATAAATAATAATAAGGCACCGTTATGAAGCCATGGGACATTAATTAATTTGTCCATTTGTCCCACTCCGAGATTAACCTATGAATTTTTATTACAACTGAGAAGAGGAAATTAATATTAAATGATTCGTGTTTCGCGTTCTGGTGGTAAATGTTTTGAATTGTTTTTATATGATCGAATTGACCTGTGTTGTGTAATAGGTTTTTTTCTGGCTTTTATTTAGTTGCTAGCCTAAGGTCGAGTAATTTTGGCCTTAACGGGTAACATTGGCCATTGGTATTAATTCGGTCTAAGTTTTACTCATCATCATCATCATCATATCAGCCGAGGACATCCACTGTTGGACGTAGGGCTCCCCCATAGACCTTCAATTGCTTCGGTTGGGAGTAGCCCATATCGTCAGTGAACCCGTGGCTTTAATATACCTATGTATAGTATATGTGAAATTTGCGATTGAATCTATTGACAGTCCCATCTTCTTTCTTTTCTAATCTAATATAAAATTGTTGGGTCAAAATTGTTTGTGAACAAGCTCCTTCGAAACGGCTTGACCGATTTTTATGAATACTTTTATGTACTTATATTCGGTAGGTTCATTCATACTTCTACGCGGACGGAGTCAACAGCTAGTGTTTATATATTTTTTAAATATTCGATTTTGTTAATCATATCCAAACAATTTCAAAAGGAAAGACTAGAGGCCTTGTGTGGACACACTTGGAATCACAATCGTTTTCGCCATTTCTTTCTGTCACACGGTATAAGACGAGAAGAAATTTGATGGATCGGGCGTTAAAACTAACACACATAAGTACCTATTACAGAAATTGTAAAGGCAAACGAATATTTAATAGGCTCTCAAAGAGCTGAGTTGCGTCGGAAAAAAAAATAGATTTAAATTATATCAATGGCTTAAGGATAAAGTACTTTATGCAATCAAAGAATACCTACTGGCACATCGATAGTTAAATTTAATTTAATTTGTCAATAAACAATATTTAATCTTGGTTTATATTAAATTAGTTTCAGTACAAAAAAACATTTCGACGGTTGGAAGGAGAAATTGACCAAGCGACATTTTTTAAGATAGTGAGTTATATTATATACATGTTCGCAATCAGGTAGTTTTTTTCTGTCGTTTGAGCAACATTTTCACAAAAATGTTGCTTAGTCAACTTCTCCATTCAACCGTCGTTTTCATGAATATACTAAGATAATATTTGTGTGAATACATGATTGATAATAAAAATATTGTTTTAAATTTTTGTTGTTTTTTAAAAAAAATTGCGCATAAAAAATTACTAATTATATCTAAATATAAATATGATTAGTAATTGACACTCAATTCCCAATACTCATTGTCACTCTCAAGGTCACACACAAAGCTGTCAATTAACTTTTAAGACGTTTTTATTTTAACTATCCCGTTTAATCAGCCGTTACCTAACTGCTAGGTCCTAGCAGATTCAACATTATTGGCAAAAAACTGGCACCTGATTAGAATAGAATAGAATCTTTATTTATTAACTGACTTCAAAAAAAAGGAGGAGGTTATCAATTCGGTTGTATTTTTTTTTAACAAGCGGCTTCGCCTCCGTTCTAGTTTTTTTTAATGTAGGGATTACAAATCTTAAAATAATAGGTACACCGATGTTTAGGGACATAGGTATAGTCAACTGTATAAAAAAGAGGCATACTCGTATAAGTTGTAATCATGTTTTACAATCCTTGTTCTCGTAGGGAAATTAATTTTTTCTTTGCTTAGCGTATAATAATATAATTTTTAAGTATAATGAATCAGATTTTGTCGTAAAAGAGTCAACTCATAACATTGAATGAGCATGAACTATCAATTCAAAATCATGTCCTGCAACGGCATAAACTTTATAATTTTAAATAATGTTGAAAAACAAAACAGTATAGTTCTCCACGAATAAAACTTCATCCTGGCCGAATATAATATGGCAACGTCACAACGTCAAAGATGATTTCAAAAACAAAAGCTCATTTAAAAATGGAATAGCGGGATCATTCAACTCCAGTAATTCTCTGGAAGTTCCATTTGTAAAGTTTAAAATTGGAAACGAAATTCCGTTCCGCAGCGAGCTGTCAATTTTAATAATAAAATAAGGTTTTATTTGGAAATTGAGTGCTTATTTCTGTTAAATGTATATTAACATAACATATAAGGTGTATGAATAGGTAGAAGTTGAAATTACTTATGTGTTTAGATGAGGAAACGTGGGATTATACCTATCGATAAATAAAAAAAAATGTATAACCTCTTTTTTTTCAGTAATATGCCAAGTAATTTACAGAATTGTTTAGACGATTAGTATTTTAATAAATTATAATAAAATAATTACTGAATTAAAACGAAATTTTGCTTTCAGAGTGAAAGGATTAAAATAGTTACTTAAACGACTCAAAAATTAAAACAGTAGACTCATTGTGTCAGCTTAATATCTTTGTTACTTGCTTGATAATCAAATGAATAAGATAAGACCGATTGCGAAAAAAAAAGACGTATATTCTTTCAGTCTAAATACCTACCCAACATTTCGCGACGGCAAACAGCAAACTAGACCCTATGAATGTTTTATAAGATAGAGCTTTACGGTTTGGACACTTACTTAGATAGGTACTTTTGAGATTGCTTTACGCAGGCTCTGTAGACTACAGATATGAAGAATGAACTTATAACACCACTCTAAATTTATTGTAGTTAGAATCGAGGCAACTGAGTCGCGTAGGTACCACTCCTTTTATCCAATTAGACCTTAAACGCCTTCCTGCAAATCTAGGGTTGCTTTGATTTGATGCTTTTGGGCATTTAGATTTTAGATAAACTACTTAGATATTTTGTTGTAAGGAGTAGGTACCTACAGTAAGTTTGAGGAAACTAAATGTCGTCATAGATCATGATAATTCCGAAAATTGATCGTTATAAGATGTGGCAATAAATGTGTCTTACAAATCAGAGTGACCTCGTGGTCAATGAAAGCTCAATTTTAATATATACCTACTTAATTTACCTATAGCTTTTTTATTAATAACCGAAGAAGATAAGACTTGTTTAGCAAGAGAAATAATGCACTTTTTTAACTCGGACCACCCTAACGTCCTGTCCGTCACATTGCTACCACAATCTTGCTCGCTAATCCTGCCGTAAAGCAGCAGTGCTTGCACTGTTGTGTTTCGGCGTGGAGAGTAAGACAGCCGGTGAAATTACTGGCACTTGAGGTATCCCATCTTAGGCCTCTAGGTTGGCAAAAGACTGCTATCACCTGTCGAATAAAAAAAAAACATACCTACCTACTACAATTTGAACATCAACCTTAATATACCTACCCATCTACCATCAATTTACTGAAACATATGTCCATCTTAGTTTTAAAAATCTTGATTTTTTTACAAGGTTATTATATGTAAATTTACCTTACCTTTTGATTGGAATATTTCGAATTAGTTTAGTGTTACCTATTTATTTTATTTTTAATTGCCAAATCGAAACTTAAAGATACACACCAACTAAAAACTTTATTGACATATATTTTAAATACGTTATATGATTTTAATCTAAATGTCAATTTTAAATAAAACACACCTTTGTCTACTTGTAAGAATCATTCTTTATTACTAATGTACTAGATAAATACTTGAGTTAGAATAGTATGTAAATACATTATAATATAAAATTAATATAAGTACTTAACGCAAAGAAAAAATCTGTAGCATAATTATGATATGGATATTATAAATTTTCAATTTTAAAGTAACTAATTACAGAGAGGTAGCAAAATTTGCTTAGCATTTTATGAAACTCAATTATGGATGCAGGTTGCATGTTAAACGCCACGCCTCACCCCTTTGCTAAGCTCTAAAAAAAAACAAATAATAATGGCGTCACTCAGAACTTACCAAGGAGCTAACTTACCTACTGCTTGCTTTACTAACGACTATGGGGTATTAAAAATATTGGCATTATAACCTTAACGTCGTTCTCATAATAGTTATTTATGTGGCTGGTGCATAATGAGAGGCATTAAAGTACGAGTGTGGTTTTATGAAACGAGCCGAAGGCGAGTTTCATAATAAGATCACACGAGTGTTTTAATGCCTAATTATGTATAGCCGCATACATAACTTTATCTACATGCATATCATAAGTTTTCTATAATATGTTCAGATATGGCCTGTATTTTGACTTTGACTTTGACTTTGACTTTAAATAATAATTATTATCTACATGCATGTCATAAGTTTTCTACAATATGTACAGATATGCATTGTTAAAAAAAATATTACCGATACTTTAATGTAACATTAGATGCACTGTAATAATGTGAACATTAAGATGCACCCGCAGATACCAGGTTTCTTAATAAAGGCCATTAGATAGTCGTTTCTGAACATATAATAGGGAAGTTATGATATGCATGTAGATAAAGGTTATTAAGACGGCATAGAACGACTTAAATCGTTTTAAATAATAATCGACGATGTGCCAAACGGTTGTATTTTCTTTAAACAAAAAAAAAGAACAGGGAACGCATGAAAGTTTGCGATTTTATTGGTGCTTTTGTTTAGGTGATATTAAATGAAAATTATAGGCTACGACGTGCTTTACCAGCGGCATGCTTATTTTGTTTCTGAGAAGGTATAATTCTTATAAAGCTTCACTTGAAATTACCACAAACAATTAAGTTTTTGCATTTATAATGCGGTCATTAAATTATACCATCGGCAATTTGCTTGAATTTGAAAAAAAAATGTGAAAATAGGTAGTACCATTTATAAACAGAAATTATTTTTAAAAAAATCCACTGACGCTGGGTTATGTAATTCGCAATTCAATCCTACTCCATGTAATGTTATCTACGAGGCACGCAATTTTCCAGGCTAAAAGTTATCTAGATCCTTTTCAGAGTTTAAAGCTATCTAAATACCAAATTTCTTCAAGGCACACATTATTTATTAGCTAGGATTTGTGCATGATACATTCCACTGCTTACGCCACAAGGAATTTAAGGAATTTAATTCATGGGCCACCATTTAACCTTTTCAAAGGAAAAGTCATAACGACTTTCCTTGTTAATTAATTAATGACGATGACACTGTGACTGTAGTAAATGGTTTACCATGGCTTGCCAATGAATTAAGTACTCTCTTTTACCGCTACCTTATTAAGCCAGCTCAACTATTAATATAGGTCGAATATTTTTGTTAGCTAGTATATTTCCTCGCTATTTTACTATGACGTTTACTGTGAAATGGTTCCATGGTGGCCAATGAATTAAGACCGTACCTATGAAATTGGCGTTAAGTGTCTAGTATAGGTAATTTCGCTTATTTTAACTTAATCTCCCTCATTGTCTATTATTTATTGCTATTGAACTCAAGGTATTATAAATAAATGTTTTTTTTTTTCACAATTATTTATGTATAGTTAAACAAGACGTTACGATATTTTACTTTAGTTGAAATAAGTAAAATATCGTAACGCCTGATTTACCTATTTTATTATCTAATATGAAATAGGTAGGTTTGCGTATGAGTTGCCTCGTAAATGCCTATTCACCCTAGATTGGAAGACAGCCAGATAGTAAGGACTAAGTCTGACCAGCGAGACGTGGAGCAATGAAATGGCGGCAAATTATAAAAAAGGGTTGCTGTCAACCTTTGACAGATAAATAAATGTCACAAAATACAATATGAAATATAAAGTATAAATATGGATTCGATTTGTAGCATTCGAAGATGGCGGATGTAGACAATATCTAATTTTGCTATTTCTGTTTCTTTGGCTAGTTGAAGTATAATTTTGTTAGTGTTTTATGCGGCGATTAACCTTAACAGTGACCCCAAAACGTGTCTAACATTTTTTAATGCGCAAGTGGTCTCCACGTGCTTTCTGGAATTTTACTATCAAGTTGCAAAAACTACAATCACCGTACAACGTGCCTCTCACAGAGAGTTTAACTTGATACTGGCGAAATTGTCCTATTAATTAGGACAGAAAAGCCATATTTTAAAAGAGAAGAAGTATAAATATAATGAAATATAAAAATGACGAAAGTGAATTAGGTAAAAGAGGCAGCATGGATTTTATTGTTAAAAACATTCGATTCTAATTATTTCAAAATGCCTAATTTGGCCCTGCCTAGTAAAATTATAACTTAATAAAGCCTAGAAATGGTTCATATAACAATATGATTGTTTTTTGGAGTCTTTTTGTATTTCTTTATTTTTCTTTTTCTGGTTTTTCTGTGCATCCATGTCTCAGTTTATATTTTAATATAAGAATAGTTCAAGTTCCTCTTCTGTTATTTTGTAATTTTCTTTAGCCCACATAGCTTTACATGTATTAGCCGTTATTTAGTTTTTATTTAAGTACTTATATTTCTACTATTTGGAATGACTTATAGGGTTGCCAGAGCGAGGTTTGTATTATCGTTTGTAGTATCGGCCTGTGCCGATCAAAGGAGCACAGATTCAGATTCTTTAATATTCCGACCAATATAGGACATTTGAAAATGCTTTATACGGATTAGGTATAATTCTAACAAGTATAATTGGTTTGCTTACATTTACACTAAGATTTACTTAAACATTACCTGGTCTGGTATAGTATATTAAAGGAATATTTCAAGTAAAATTTACCCAACCGCCTGCTGAAATATTTTGTATACCTACATTTTAAAATACCTGAACTAAATTAATATCCCTTCTCTTTAATTATGATATAGGTAAGTCTATGCCACAAAGCACGGCAAGGTATTGGCTTTCCCATTTGTCAAAAAATATGGCGAGTAAAAATCACATCACATGTCCGGCGTTGTGGGACCATATTATTTTTTTATATCCATTTTAGGAACTAACATTTTGGCCTAAACCTACCACTAAGCGTGTAAGCGAAAAGCGGTTGCAAAGATAGTGCCAATCACGCTAAAACCAATCAATCTCTGTTATTATTGTGACCTCACCTCGCACCTCTTGAGTTTTTCGAAATTCATATGCGGAATTACATTTGAAATTTACCACGAGCTTTGCGGTGAAGGAAAAAATCGTGAGGAAACCTGCACAAACCTGCGAAGCGATTCAATGGTGCGTGCGAAGTTCCCAATCCGCACTGGGCCCGCGTGGGAACTATGGCCCAAGCCCTCTTGTTCTGAGAGGAGGCCTGTGCCCAGTAGTGGGACGTAGGTATAAAGGCTGGGATGATGATTGTTGTGACTGCTCGTCCACGATTGTAAAAATGCCTTTAATTTCCCTAATATGGGTAAATTTAAAATTGACCTAATAGGTAACAGCTAAATAGGTACCAGTACTAGACTAAGGGGCTGTTTCACCATCCATTGATTAGTGTTAACTGGTGGTTAGGTGTGGTGCCGTCTCTATTTGTTTTGTTCGAATAGACGGAGACGGCATCACATTTAACCATTGATTAACGCTAATCAATAGATGGTGAAACAGCCCCTAAGACATTTATTTATATACAACACTAATGTAGAATGTAAATTATATCTAGGTAGGTACCTACGGCAAAAAAAGTTAAAGACTTAAAATTTATAAGTTAGTATAACAATGGGCTTGTCGTTTTTAATGTAGAACTAAGCTGTTTTAGAAAGGTAAGGAATTTACGTGTTTACTCTGAACCTGTCAAAACATTAGCTCTTACTGCTTTAAATTTGTCACTTTGAATAACGGCCATTTCATTTCATACAGGCGAAGAGGAAGAGGGCCATATTATAAGACGATACCTTTAAAAATATCCTTTGTTAAAGGTGAAAATTCTGTTTCAAAAAAAGTATGCGACGTTTACCTACCTAAATTAGGTACCTATTTTTGTTCGTTGCCTAGTATTCACAGTATCTACAAGCTTTGCTTAGTTTAGGACTACGTCAATTGGTGTCAAGTGTCCCATGATATTTATTTATTATGTATTTATTTACCTGGTAGTGTACGAACTTCCGAAAGCCCTTGGGTATGAATGAACAAACTGATGCAGCGTTTATGTCAGTAATCTAATTAAGAACAGCAGCTTGGCAACACGGACATGTTATTTCACTCAAAAATTACCTTTTAGTTTTTTCCCTAAAGAATAGATGGTATGGCTCCAACGGAATCGTTCAGTTCATTCATTCTACGCTGTCATTACAATCGCCGCTTAGTGGCATTGACTTTGTGAAGAGATTGAACGCACAATACGCACATCAAAGTAATCTGTGTAGTCTTAAAACTAAAAAATAAAGTAACCTATCTTATTACCTAGTAGTAAAAGAAAAGCAAACTATGCAATGAACAGTAATAAGAACGATTTGAAGAAATTTTATTCGCTGTAAGATACGAATGCTGTAAGCATAAAATTTTAATGGATTTCAGTAATTTGTAGTGCTATATTATAACATAAGGTTAGGTTACTAAATAAATTTATGTTTATTAAACAAATTAAATTAGTAGGTAATCAATTGGCTTTACCTAATTATTTGTAACAGTATAGTCAAGTGTAAAAATATGTACTCATTCAAAGTTTCAAAAATAAGTACCACAGACTCTTCCGAGACATCCGACGCAATAAGGCCGTAGGTGGGCCAATCAATTTTTTTACCCACACTAATATGTCCGCGACATTTTTCAAACAATTGCAGGCATGGTGTACATGAATACATGCCATCCTACGTAAGTTCAACCTATTAAACCGTGAAATATCTTGTTGGAAGTACGATTTTTCGGTAACGCAGGAGACGCCCAAAGTGTCGTTAAAATAGTTGATTGGCTCAGGTAGTAACATATTTTTGAGTGGTTCGAATAAATACTTATTTTTGCACTTGACTGTACCTATTTTACCCTTTACCTTAGACAGTTCAAAAATGAATGGTATAAAGCATCACGTACCTACCTATATTCGGTAGATTTAAAAATAGACGTAGAAAAGCTCTCACAGGCCTATATTTGTTAAAATATAAAATTTTAATTCTGCTTTATGAGATCTTTGCACGTTATATCGTTTTAGGTAATTCTAATAAAATAACCTGTTTGTTTACGGGATGAAGACTGATACCTTTGATGAGCTCCCGATATTTCAACGCAGTTACATTATAGGTAGTATAAGAGATTACATATATAGGTACTCATTCACTATGACGCGTGCCGTGGTTCTTATTACAATGTCATTAATGTCTTATTTAAACAAAATCACGCGTCTTCGTAGATGGCTCTAGGTATATGTATTTACTTATAATAGGGTATCATTCATAATGAGATCACGGTAGTCTAAAAAAGTTACGCTAGCTTATTAAAGGTAATCACGGCCTATCCCGTAGGTAACAAGTGTAGCTAAGGTAGGTAATTGTGTCTCAATTTTTTTAATTTCGGTAAAAGGGAGGTTTGATTGCTGTAAATATTAGGCACTTACTTATTTAAAGAGGTAAGCAAAATAAAATTAATCTGAGTAGGGCTCTTACGGAGAAACTTCATACCTATGTAGAGTTAAAAATAAATCGGTGGAAATAAGTAGGTAGGTACCTATGTATGTAGCTATACCTACCAATTATTTCATTTTCAGATGGGCGTATTTCTTAGGTGCTTAAATAGATACTTAGCTTTATATATGCATTGCAATTGCCAATTTATTACTAGGTATATTTCGTACCGGTTATCACAATAAATATTATGACTATTATGAAAATAATAACACCTACTTTATAAACCGTTAATGGCTCTTGCGGCCACTCTTAAGACTTAAGTTATATATTATATTAGAATATTTCTCAGTTACCTAGGTAAGTATCCTTCATAATCGCTGAACTATCAAAACAACATATTTAATAACGGAAATACCCGTTCACGGAACGAATGGGTCGCGGTTACAAAGTTTTCACATTAAAACACTTCTACCTACATGTGGCCACGCATGCGCAGAAGCTTCGGGTTTGTTGTTAATTAAAAAAATACCTTAAAATATATCGACAATAGTTAGGTAAATTCTAAATAATTGAGCCGATAGCGACACTCAAGTTCAAGATGATGCTTCATGAAGTCAGAAGTTTTCGCCGTGGTGAGCATACTGACACGGGATCATAGGCAAGTCCGAGAGCATCCTAACGTCACACGCGCGATACTGGATGGGCTAAAATACGGAGTGAATGCATGCGCACGACCGTCTCTGTCGGCGCGGCGGCGCGGAGTGAGGCGCGACGCGGCGCGCGCGCGGCGGCGGCGCTGCCTCCCATTGGCGGGTCCGCAGTGGGAGGCGGCCACGCCCCGCGTCGCGCTCGCTCGCGCGGCCCGCGCCAGTGTCCGCTAGACAGCCGAGCGCGTCGGGCCTCCCGCTTCCCCGCGCCTCGCTCGGCCCGCGTCCCGAACAATTCCAACCGCCGCGAGTGCAGTATGACACTAGTGAGTTAGCGGGCCGCTGTGACGGTGTCTAGTGTATGTGTGCACGTGCTAAAGTGTTGTGTTAGGCCCGTGACGAAAAACGTTCGTTGTGGCCAGCGGAGCCTTACACCCGGGCTCGGGCCGAGCTTTCATGGCTCAGCCTAGGGTACGTACATCAGCTGATAGCGTAGCCAACTACCTACACTCGAACAATCCCATAACAAACATTTGTAACACCTGTATCATACGCACACAGCCGTCAAATTGTTAACGAAGTTATGAAACAGTTTAAATCAGAATTAAGGTACCGTCGACACCGGTAAACTGTTTAAGCTACGCGCACGGAATACGTAACGAGGCTTGGGAACGAAACGAAATGCATTTCAGACGTAATTAACCGACGATAACGTAATCCACATTATAAAGTACCTCGCGCGTAATAAAACTGAACGCATCGTTCATTAAAAACTTAGAGGCAATAAAAGTAAACAGGTCTTTAATATGGAATAGTTTATGACATTTGACAGGAGAGGCTGTATGCGCTTGAATGCCTTAGGTCGTAATTAGGAGAAAAACAAATTGGGATAGTCTATGTCGATTTTTATTTTTAAACGTTAGAAGCAAAGCACGTGATGGGACAGAAACTGTGACAATAAATGGGATAATAGTGCGAGCAGCGGGGGTCTATTGTCAGTTGCGATGCTCTCTTGCCGTCTCTCTTGGTACAAGCAGCTTTGAACGCACGGTTGGGCACAAAAGCGCCTATCCGAGAAACCAACAATAAAATTCAATTGACAATGACAGAAAAAAACGTCCTTTTGATACCACAAAGATGCACTAACGGATTTTTTTGGGTCTTTCTAAAGATTTTGCGTCGCTTTGTTTTTGTATCTTGTAATCCTTTACTTTGTTTAGTTAGGGGACAGCAATAACTATAGCTGTGAGACATTTGACAGTTTTGAAGTTATTTCAAACAATAGAGCGTAATTTATGACTTTAAATGAATTCATGTAGGTATTAGTTTGGTAGTAGGTACCGATCTGATAAACATAGAACAAACGTTTAATCAGGTTATTGATCGATTATAGAAATATAGTATCTAATAAGTAATAACAATTCGTCCGTTATGTCATAAAACTCATCTGTTTTTATTTACCCTTCTATAATGAAATAAGATTAGAATAAAACTTAAGACACTTAAAGAACTTTATACAACGTCAAAAAGTAGAGCCAAGTTTGTTTACAAGTTTCCAATAAACTTAATTAAGATACCTATATAAAAAAACCTGTTATTAATTTATCTGTCAGATAGCGGTTATCCAGAGGAACAGGCCATTACAATCAGCTTATCATAACATTGGTAGAGCTGGTGTCATGAGATTTTATGAGATCATAAAACTAAACTATTTGACCACACACGTTTAAACTACTTAGGCCTAATGGTTAATTTTAAACCAAAACTACCTTTCAGTAAGAGATTTCAAGCAATACGGCTGTAAATAAGATTTTTTTTGGCTGATGTTTGCGAAAAAGTGACTTGCGTACTTTGACAGCTGAACGGTAGTGATTTAATGGTAGCGCAATATAAATAAAGATATTTACCTACCCAGGTAATGAGCTAAGTACGTTTTAACTAGTTATTATTTTGAAAAATACATTTAAAAAGAGTAAAAATGCATTTTTTAATTATTCCCGTCGGCAAAAATTGTTTTTTTTGAGTAAGCGACGATTTAAAGTGACTGCGCGCTAACTATAGTTAAATAATAATTGTACTGCAGACAAACTAAGTAAAACACATTATAAAGGTAATAAATCTATTATTATATAACATTGACATTGACGACCGGATGGCCAAGTGGTTAGAGAACCTGACTACGAAGCTTGAGGTCCCGGGTTCGATTCCCGGCCGGGGCAGATAATTGTGTGAATAACACGAATGTTTGCTCTCGGGTCTTGGATGTTTAATATGTATTTAAGTATGTATTTATCTATATAAGTATGTTTATCCGTTGCCTAGTATCTATTATCCAAAGTACAAGCTTTGCTTAGTTTGGGACTAGGTCAATTGGTGTCAAGTGTCACCATGATATTTATTTATTATTGCCGTCCAGGTGAACATAATCTTATAAAGGTAACTTTTAAGTCCTTAACTTAGCTTAGTAAGACAAAAGTAGGTACCTATTTAATAGTATCCAAATACTGGACAGTAAAAAAACAGAACGGTTTCTGATAAAAAAAATACCGTTATTGTAGTACTATTCAAGGTTTTAGAAAAAAATATCTAGCGTAATAAATGATTGTTACCTAAATCACAGAATAAGTAAATAGTACAAGTACCTAAATCTATAATAAGGTATTTATGTGCCAAAAGTTTCTGATTGGACGAGCCGGTGCCGTTTGCAAAGACACCGATACATATTATTTATTATTTAATAGGTATGTCAGTCACTATGTAACATATGTACATACTTACAGAAATGAGAAAAAAACAAGTTTTATATCAGTCATTTAATTGTTTCAAATGCGACCTTTGGTCTCACGTATGTTTATGTACCGTCGGAACATAAGTACCTATCTCTATCTCTACTTAAAAAAAAAATTGCTAAGGGCTTATATTTGCCTCATACCTACTTACAAAAAAATATACCGGGGTTTCAAAATTAACAGAGAACTTTCAATCTAAAATAATTTAATCACTTGTGGCCTAAATATAAAATGTTAACTCAAAGGTATTTTTTTCTAATAAAACTAAAAATATCATTAATAGAAGTGGTTTTTTTTTTCTTTAACTTGTTTTAGTGAAGCTACTTAATAAATATCTCTATAGCAAAATATGTATAAGTACTTTATAAAAAGATAAGTATGACGTAGATAAGGTACCCAACTAATAATAACACAAGTCCTCTTCTAATAATATTCGCGCCAATAATTTTGTAGAATTTCCAAAATCTTATCAAGTTACTTTAATCCAGTTAAAGTAGATTAATGAATTTACCTTGATAGGTAACTTGTAAATAACATTGTGTACTTTGCTTAGGTAAATTAACTTTAAGACAGTGTCATATATATATATACTATACCTACATCTTAATAGATTTCCATACTTTTATAGTAGCTATGGATAAAATTAAATGGAACACAAAAATAGAAATGTATTAAAATTTATAATTCAACAAGATTTTTTTTTTATTAAAGCATCTGATATGACCTATCACACACACACACACACATGGCGGTAGGCAGAATGAGGTGTGCCTTAAAATCAATACGCGTTTATTTACATTGAACTTAGAACTTTTTTTGACAATTGCAAAAAAATATGCTGAACCATGAAAAATTTATACCTAATCAAATCATATCACAAAAGATGACATCACTATAATAAATAGGTAATTTTAACTGTCGAAATCTATCAAAATACTAAAAAGACTTCAACCAACTAATGCAGTACCTACTTTAATCTTTCTTTTCAATGATAAGTTCACTAAACTCGCATTTATCAAATACCTATTACGTAATTTAACATTGATAAGTGCACTTCTTTACGACAGATTGAATTTTGATTCACTTCTTTTTTACACTTCACTAGAATGACAGTATTTTAGCATCCAACCAAATATCAGTACCTATTGAAGTTAATGTAACGATAAAAATGTACATCGCAATTTAATAGTAGGTAATACTAGTAGTTAGGTTATAGAACATAAAAACGCATATTTTATTAGTGTTAGTTTCTTACCGAGTTTAAAGTAGGTACTTACGGATTCATTTACCTGAAAATGATTGCATTAAAAACTGAAGAAAAAACCTTAATTGGGTGCTTAAAATAAGTAACAATGGTCAAAACAGCCGCAGAACTTACTTCGTTCCGCATTACTGAACAATAAGCTTAAATTTTTAATTTCGCACAACTTTGTAAAAACCAATCAAGCTCAAAAGCCCGTCGCCATTTTGACCGATTATTTTTAATTCGCAAACCGCAGGCTCGCGCCATTCAGCCACTACAATGTTGCCAGTCGAAAATTAATAAAGAGCTGGCTCAAATAGCGTGGATAATTCTAAATTGCCTAAAAACAATATCGGTCCGAAATTATATTTACACAAGACTTGTCCGAGCATTGTCATGAAATAACGTATCGTAAGTTTTATGATATGTTTGATAGCGTTTATCAATTTTTGTCTACTAATAGTAATCGGTGATAATGCCCCGGTGGCCCAGTAATTGTGGATTGATAACACGTGTTTTGGAAACGGACATTTTTACCAAAATACTCGAATAATGCGTAACGTTAGTGCTAGAGCTAGATATTAGATATTGAACGGTTCTCGCCTATGCAAACATGCTTTTTGCGTCAGCTATCAGTTTGATCAGATTTCTTTAAAAAATGTTATTTGGTCTTGTTAGAGACGTATTTTTGTAGGTAAACAAACTGTAAATATATTCCGTAAACATTTTTTTTAATCTTACACTTAAATTCCTATTGAACAGTTTTATCAAGCAGAAACTGTGTCTAGTAAAACTAACATAAATCCTTGTGCCTGCACTTTAACATTTCTGCCAATAAATATTCTAATTCGAACTGAATCCGTTACCGACCAGATAAATGTGAATAAGATAGGTACAGCTTAGTGATCTTGAAAAAAATCAGTATTTTCATCGAAAACACTTGCGTCGGAATATAGGTATAATAACATACGTTAATAAGAAGAATTAAGGTTTTTTTAGTCTATACATCCGTTCTAGATTGCGGTGTTAACGCGTTAGCGTTTAAATTTTTAGTTGTTTTTTTTAATACGATGTTTCATTGAACATTTAGCTAGAATTATTGTAATGTCTCTGTGAAAGTTTTAAGCGATTACATAGTGTGCACGCAAGCTTGACTGCGTAAAAATTAAACATTTTCTTATTCTACACGATAAATACCCATCTACTTGGCAAAACTCCCCAAATTCGACTTAAAACGTCGTTAACACAACGAGATGCACATATGACAGTATAAAACACAAAACAAAAACATTTTTATACGCTTAACCAAATTACCCGAGCTACAGTTTCGTTTGAAGTGACTTTTTATTTTTCTAAGATGGCGCCAATCCGCGAGCGTTGTGACCGTTCTTAGCGCATTAAACTTATTATTGGCACTTATTTCGAACAGTAAAGATAATACCAGTATTGTATAGGCTATTCTGTTCACATTTGAAGATAAAAACAACTCGATTTTATGTTTTAAAAGCGTTGGAAAACGCTCCGCCATTAGTACTGTCGCGTTTACCGATAACAGGGCGATGGTTTTTGAATTTTTAGGCCTGGCAATAATTTAGCGAAAGTGGCTAGGTGTTAAAGTTACGACTTGTTAAGTAAATTATGTCACTAAACTAACTAGACGCCTAGATAGTGCTAAACTCGCGCATATCTGTTCGCTGTATTTTAACAGGAAAACTGAAGATTATTGTTTTCGTTAAAACCATTAGGCATTACTCAGCGCGGATTAAAAGCTGAGAATCTGAAATAAAAAAAAGAACACACCTTTCTCGATTCGAATTTGTTTTCTAATTTCAAATATGGAAGTCCATTTCGGTAACAGATAAATGTCACTTAAAACGGTCATTGCCTCGGCCGCGGTGAGCAGATAAATTAGCCTGCGTTATATAATAGTGATGTATAGGTTTATATATGTTGAATGATATATCGCTTTTGATATAACTGGCGGGACTAGCTCATTTACGTTTTTAATGCGTTATGGCGATTACAAGTGGCCATTATTTTTCAAGTTAGAAAAAAGAACATCTCCGGTTTTGATCTTCATTTTGTGTTGAATAAAGACACTTCCTTCAAACTTTGATAATTTTGAATGATAAAACAGTTAAGTATATTTTTTATAATACATACCTTAGAGACTCGTTGTCTAGAGTTGAGAGCTAGGATTTATAGGTTCAAAATGCTGTAAACATTGAGAGCTAAACAGAGTTACTTATTGTTATTTAGGTATGTAGGTTTGACATTAAATATCACACTAAAAATTTAAAAAAGAAATGTTATTTTAAAGAAAGAATGAAAATAAAACTCAATTGTTATTTTCGTCATAAAAAAATTAAAAGTAAAAATTAATAATGTAGTGTAAATTTCCACAAAAAAACCAAGAATATCTACTTGCCTATTTGTATGTTAATATTTGGCGGTACTCCATCCTCTCCAAGCTTTTATTGCCAAATGAAAGCTTGTCAAACGAGGAATAAAATTATTACAGCTTTTGAGGGACTTAAGTTTACACGGCCGTCGGGAGCTTTCAAAGCTTTACGAGGAATCTGGAACTTTATTCAATTTCATCAAAATATTTAACTGTTTCCTGAATATTAAATGAGTTTTACCGGTGTTTAAAGGTTAAATATAAAACACGTTCAATTAAAATTATTTTGCGCTGTATTTCTAGCTTCACTATCGATTGAGTTAATGAGTGCCATAAGAAATAGATAGGTATGCAAAAGTTTTTGTGATGTTAATAAAATTCCTTGGATCCTTTATTGATATACCTACCTACCTACCTATCTACTTAAGCACATCACGATTATCTATAATATTAATCGAACACTATAACCAGTAGGTATATTAAAAACCAAACAGATTGTAGGCATAAACTATTAGACTCGTAATTCTGAACACCATGTTGCACAAAAAAAACTTATTTTAGCATAATGCCAACATTGAAATCAATACAAATCAGTCTATGGCCGACGCGCTTTGTAAACGCACCCACTAATTTGTTATTTAAATTTTGCTGTTCCATTCCATTTTCAAATTTGAATTTGGTTTCTCGAACTCGAACTCTAGATGCGTCGGCCGCAGTCGAACACACCCGAGGGCAGGTACCGAACTCTCATTGTTTTATTCGCGGCGCGTTCCTTTTTCAATTTGAATATCGCTGTTCATTTTCGAATTGGCTCTTTGTAGACGCGCCTTAATTGCGCACTTTGGATTCAGTGCTAATTCCCGCGCTCGCTAATTTGACCGTTTATTGTGTTCCAAAATGTCCGACATCCTTTTTAACAGCGCCTTAGAATTTTAATAAAACACCTAGCCCATGTGGTGTTGCCATCTAAAATCTAGGAGCTTACATAAATCACCAGCAATTTTCAGCTGGCAAAGATATTCACGTGTAATAAATAATTCTTGAATTAAATACAGACTGATGTTGGTAGTTCTTGTCACCTGGACGTTGAAATATTATTCCTGGTAGCGCTAAATACCTGCAAATAAATAATTGGAACGTTTGGATATCTAGCTCGCCAAGCTTTAATGAGCTGCGTCGTATTCCGTAAGCTAGGGCTTCTTTTAAAATTTTATTACTGAGCTCCTTTACGACATAGCGTGAGTAGCTCCAATCATAACCGAAACTTTGGCAAATTGTTTTCTTTCGGTTATACTTAATTATAAGTTGAAAGAGACAGTCGAGCTTCAAACAGGGCATTGAAACGTTGAATAAACATTCGGAGCGCAAATTATAACTTGAATATAGGTTAGGTTTTTGAACTTTTTAAGTAGGTACGCGTTAAGCGGCTCTTTGGACGATACACGCCGACACAAAGTCTGTTTTATCGGGCATCGACAGCATGTCCCCTTCCCTAACTCCTCTAATACGCCGCTACGATTTAGAGTTGTACCAACATTAAACAATATTAATTGACGCGAGATGACTCGCCACTATCGCGCCGGCGGGGGCTGCAACAATGCCTCTAAATACCACGTACTGGCCTGGCCATTCCGCCGCGCGCTATTTACCGAACGTACGAATCCAAATTCAAAAACACTTTTTTAACTCTACCCTTTTTCGAGCGTTCTTTTTTCGGGAACGATAACGAGGTTTGAAATTGGAACGCGCCGCGTTACTGGCCTGTTTAGCGCGCTTTTTCGGTGACACTTCAGAGTTATGGCCGCTGTAAGATGAATAGTGAGCCGTTACGGGTAATTAGTGTGGCTTATCTGTTAGATTAGCGCTGGTTCGGCGCCGCGTTTGAATTACGTGTCGATTCGGTTTTATTTCGAGCGGTTTAGTCGGTCACAACATGAGGCCAGGGCGATGACCAAATTATTGCCAAGAACGAGTCCCACCGCGGCACCCGCTCCACACTCCCGCGCCTTTCCGATAAAATAAAAACAAATTGTCATGTGAAATCAAACAGGTTACTTCTGTACCTAGCATTCGATTGCGAGACGGCATATTATTCAAAACACGGTGGAATCTTTCTTATTAATGTTGTTGATATTTATTTATTTAAATATAGTGATTCATTAGTTCCTACATTAATCTACGCCTCGCAGAAACGGGTTTAAATTAGAGAAAGAAAAAAGTTTGAATTCCGAATCGAAGCGGTCCATTCGGGAACGCGTCACTCAGAATTCGAAGTTTAAATAGTCAATCACGAGCCAGTGTGGCTAATCTCGCATTCACGGGCACAATGCCGGTAACGAACGGACAAGCGGACAGGCGGTAATAAGACGCGCGTGGGCGGCTTTATGTCAACGTTATTTATGATGTGACCTTTTTTTTAAAAGATTCTTTACTCTGGCAACACGACGATGGTGGAATTTTCACAATTTTGAAAGTGGAACTTTCGAATTGTCAATGAGAGTAGGTAAACATTTAAAGAGCTTTTTTGTCCGCGGGCGACGGTCGTAAATAACAATCATAATTACAACGTTAGTTACTATCTCGACGCTCCTATAAAAGTCTAATTAATGTTCGCGTATAAGTATATTTAAAACGAGGCAGATGAAAAAAAAAACAAAAAGCATCTCCAAGTTTATTAGTCACATAAAAGTCCTTTAAGCACTTATTTTGATACTTTAATAAGAGCAAAAGGAGACGGGCGTCGCGTCGAAAGGAAATCGTTATCTTAACGATGTTATATTTACCTAAGTGAAATCTGAGTCTGTCCCTCAGGCTCCAGACGATACGCTATCGCGGGTCAGGGGCCAGCTGTTGACCCCGCTGTTTACATTGAAACAGATAATTCCATAAATACTCTGAATTCACCGTATCTCTAGCGCTTTCAATTTGTAAGCCTAATCAAAGGCTACAAGGTTAATGGTCTCTTAAAATCAATTTTAAGAGACCCCGCGTCCTCTGACTATCGAGCTCGAGCTCCGATGTAGGTCTGATCCGTGTTTGTTTTAAAGAGTTCCAATTAAAAATGGAATGGAAGCTAAAACTTTCATCCACGGCCTTTAGAGCGAATGTTATCGCTTCCCCGGTACTACGCGGCGATAAATATGCCGGCAAATCTCTAACCGCGCTCGAACATAGCTCACGCGGGCTATTTATAATACTCACCAAGAAAAACACTCTAGCTAACAAATTGAATATCGAAATGTTTTAAGCTCCATGCGACTATTGCAGCTGGCCGGTAACCTTCGGAATTCGAATTTAGAACGGGCCCTACGAGATACGGTTTCAAATATAGAACGGTGAAGAGTTGGCAGTAATTAAGGCAGGCGTGGAGCGAGCGGTTGGGCGACGCGACGCGCTGTCCCCATGCGGATGGGCAAATGGAATAATGGTCGTCTGGGCCCGCATCCGCCGCCCGACTCGGATACAACTCTTGCAACGCTCTGGATACAATTTTTCAATTAAATCGACCAGACAGAAGATCCCTAATAGGTGTCGTTAAGAAGTCGTGTGCCCGATTTTTGAACTGTCCCCGTAACGAGGCCGTTTTATTAGTATTTATGGTCCTGAAACAAACGATGGACATTCTTTAGGATCGTAGTATCATGAATGAAACGGAATTTATGAGCGCTGGGCCGCGAGCGCGCCTAGTTGTAGCGCGAGAGGTAATATAATAGAGTTTTTCTAACTTTTACTACCGCGAACGGCGCGCTGTAAAATTCGATACGAGCGTCGCGGACCGCCTAACGATGCTTGATTTACCACTATCAATTTAACAAAATACATAAAACACACATGAATAATTCGCTACTTCGGTTTAATGTCCGTGTTTATTGTGCCAATCTGAGGGATCGCTTGTTACCTACTGCAGCCATCGATTGTATCTGTTTATAAATACCTACGTGTTATTAGGTATTGTGAGTTGAAATACATTATTCACTGTTACGAATCGCTTCTGGTGGCCCCCTAGACGTATGAATGCGTCGCGAGCCAGATGACAGGCGAACGGGATGGAGCTATTCGCCAGGGGTGGGCTAGAGCGAGACGCGCGCCAAGGGTGGATGGTCCCACCCCGCGTCGCGCGCACTCGCCTGCGTTTGAGAACCAACGCTCTCTACATACATTTTTTTTAATAATCTAACATTAAACTGCCCCGGATCGCCGCACAAAGGTTTCACTCCACACCGCAAGCTTACTCATATCCGTATGCCGCAAAAGAGTTAATTTTTTACTTCGCAGAATCAACCGACCTACGCTAATCCCGAAACCGCAAGTCGTAAAAAGTTAAAACCGACGGATAGAACCGAAATATAAATAACCGCGATTAATATCTGGAGTTTTAATTAGTGCAGCGGTAATCAGCGCTGACGATGACAAACAGCCAAAACAATACGGAGCGAACGCGGCTCAATCACAAACTTACTCGTAAACGCATTAAAGCGCTTGAGAAACGAACGCGTAAACCCATACGGCCCGCAAAAACCAGCCAGCAACTTATTACTCGGAGATTCTCAGCGAAAAAACCACAGGAATGCCATTTAAAAAAATTAAAACGCACGATGCTTATTTTTTCGTTATGGCAAACCAAATGGACTAAAGGTTATCTCGGAGGAAAAAAGGCGGGACGGAGCGATTCCATTTTTAAAACGTATCATTTAATTTTGGAACCGGCTTTCAAGACGTCAAAAGGTAGTCATTACATATTTTGTGGCCGCGATAGCTTAGCGCCCCGTAGATTACGTTTCTATTTATATGAATTATTGCCGGCCAAGGAGTCCCTTCGGAATTCATTTCTTGTAATGCCTCGTCTCGCTTTGTGACACCAAATGTCGCTTTCGCGCGTAAAAAGAAGCCTACTCATCTTTTAAAGTAGATGATACCGGTTCTATTACGAACCAGCGGAGGTGTCAATGCTATCATTACAGAATTTTAATTACCCCCATCCCTTCATACGTGATGGAATGCGAACTGGCACTGACCTAAATAATTTATGGGAAAATATTCGTTTGCGCCGATTGGGACTCTGCGCACGTACGACGTTCTTTTTTCTGGGCGTTATGATTCAAAATTAGAATAAAGTGATTTAAGCGGTCGCACACGCATGTTTGTGCTTACACTTACCACATGTAGCGTGTGACAGCCGCCTACGGGTGACGTAAGCGCTCCGAGTGTCGCCCGCTGGAACAAGCGCTTTGATTGATCGCGGCGTCTCCAAAACATTGAACACTTTCAGTACCTAATGTGTTTGAATTTCGAACACCAACTAGACGCTTGCGTCAGTGGTATTATTTTAATCAGCCAGTATTCCGTTCGAATTCAAATTAAACGTGTTCGAGTATTGAAATGTGAAAAAGCACTTTGGGGAAGAACAACCTCCGTCTTATTGAGGTTACTGGCAACAAATGAGGTCTTTTATAACCCAATGTTCGAAAATCGAAATGCCGTTCCGCTCACGCTAATGCTATTGATAAGAGAGTAAGAGCAACGGTATGATACGAGCCTTCGAATTTCGAACAGACCCCGAGATTGTCGCTTTGAAGTTCGAACGCGGAGCTTGTCGTGGGAATGTAACGGAGTCTTGCGTAGGCCGATGGACATTCGTAATGCAATTCGAAAATGGTCAAACTGTATCTGACGATACCAAGTGTCTACTTAACTCTACGATATATATACCTAAATAAATACGCTTCTGCGTATGACGCACGACGCGTTTTATTGTGAAACGGCTGCAGTACCAATTCTGGGAAACATAATCTTGGCAAATCCACTGTCACTACGTCACTTTCTTCTTAGTTGTATTATTTGTCATAATCTAGTTGTTTATCATTGTTATAACGATCGGTTGGCACTTTTGACGAGTAGGTACCTACCTACTTTACTTGGAATCACAATATGAACAGAAATTGTATCATACAAATCTGTAACTTTAATGTTGTTTCATATTTTGTTTCCTTAGTAAATACGAATACCTACTACTAACGAACTTCGAAAATTTTGACTTTAAGTTTGCATTTGTTTCAACGGTTTTTGGTTGCTAACAAATTTTACAGCAAGTGTAGCCGTAAATGGAAAAGTATCTGAAAAATATTTTTCAATATAAGAATGGAATGCTAGCATTCCAATATTTACCCTAGAAAACAGATAAAACTAAGGCCAGCTGTCACGATGGGGATCTAGATTTAGCATGAAAAAAAAATATTCTGAAGTTTGTAAGTAAGTCGCGAAGGGCTCTTTTTACATGTAACTTTTAATATTACCAGCGCTTTCGGAAAGACTATCATTGCTAAGATAAATGTGCCGCAAGAAACTTGGCAGAAAGTCGTCTACACGCTTTAATTTAGTTTCATTCACCTATCCCGTTGTCTGTCTGTCTGTAATCAAATCTTGCAAGTTAAATTCGACCAACTTCCAGCAATAAATGCATTGGAGATGTACAAAGTAAGGATTATAGAGGCTACTGTATTCGTATTTGTAAAAGTAAGTTCATCTCATCACTAGGTTCTTCATGTCTCCTTTCTGCTTTACCTCTATGGAAGCTTACTGAACTGACTTGAGCAGCCATATCTAAGTACTTTTTAACAGCAAATTGTTATGTCAATCAGTCAATCAATACGTTTTTATGTATTTATTCAATCCAATGTCAGTACCGACCTTTTATGGCTAACTGTACACATACACTTAACAAAACAAACCATAAAGCTATTCTAGAATTATAATAGCTCCTCAAGCAGCTACTATACGACTAAAACATTGTTTTTTGTTTATAGAAATCCGATGCTAATTTGATTCGTTGCTTATCGCGTGCGTGTCCGAAATGGCCGCCGCCATTTTGTTCAAATTCACGTTTAATTGTTGACGCCATTTTTGTTTTTGATTAACTCTACGAAAACAGAGTGGACATTAATTTTGGCGAAAAAGTACGAGTAAACTAAATAAATTTGAAACAGAACGGTTAGAAATTAATTTTATCTCATACTTATAAGAGGGTAACGTTTGATTGACTGCCAGACTAGGCACAGCCTTCAACCACTAGATTTAGAGACTTGATATTTTTCAGTCATATTCTTTGAGGAATACTGATGCGTTGAGAAGCGATTTTTCAAAATTTCCATGTAATGGAGCTGGCTAATTTTTAGAATTTAGTAAATAAAATGGATTACAATCGGACTATTAGTCGCCTTTTTAAGATTGTGTATTTATAACTATATACGATTTATAACTGAAAGTACAAACTGAAATATAGATGCACAGAGAAACAAGAAAAATAAGACCAGCACTGGGAATCGAACCCAGGTCCTCGGTATTCCGTACCGCGTGCTATACCTATAGTAAATTTTAATTTAATTTAATTTAATTTTTTTTTAATTTAGGTTTTACGGGATGACCGTAAAAGTAAAAATTTGGAATTGAAATAAAAAATACAAAAAGATTCCAAAAAACCAATCTTAATCTTCATAACTATCTCTGGGACACAAATAAGATTACTAAGTAGGTAAACTCTATATCGCACGTTTATATTTACTTTAGGTACGTTTTAACAAACTGACAAAAAATAGGGAATAAAGTATGGAACACATATGTATACAAAACTGGAAAATCCATTCTAATATTATAAAGTTTAATGTGAAGATGTGTGTGTTTGTATGTTTGTCCGTCTTTCACGTGGAAACGGAGTAACGGATCGACGTGATTTTTGGCATGGAGATAGTTTATGGGCCAGAGAGTGACATAGGCTACTTTAAATCCCGGATAAATGCACAATTCCCGAGGGAACAGCGCGCGATAACCGCAGTCTACGCGGGCGAAGCCGGCGGCAAAAGTTAGTAAAGTAATTAATTGAAAAAAAAACAATGTCGGTTGAAAAATAAGGAAGATGCGAGTGATTGCAGTTTGCATTCCGTTTTTCAAGAAAAAAATAATTATCATGTACCTACTCTGTCGTCGTGTGATAAGACGCTATAGTACCTAAGTGTCGGATCTCTCTATCTAATTTAAAATTTAAACCATCGAATTTATAAGATATTAAAAAAATAATCTACACGGGTTTTTAATCGAAAAACATACAGTAGAACAAAAAAATATTGCATTTACATGTTGAGGTTATAGTTTAATACTCTCAAAACACTGTTATACAATACAGCCTTTACAGATGGCGCTTGAGGGAAATTAAAAAAAACTAATTCAGTCGCCATACAGCGGGGAAATGCGGCTCACATTATGGGCACCTTTGAGCCGGGTACGACGCGGAATGGTGGTTTTTAGGTTGTAGTTTTAGGTCTTAGTTTGTAGTTTGTATTATAGGTTTAAGTTGATTTTATTTTGTTTATTTTAATTTTGGTTGACATTGTTGCAAAATAAATTCTTAAATTCAGTAGTAATTTCTACGTCAATACAGGATTAGCAATAATTATGACATTTAGTGATAAGCTATCACGACGTTTGATAACGTTGATAGTTTGATACACATGCCACAATAAGCACGTAGGTTAATAAACATTAAAAATCTTCAGTAAGTACTCCGTAATTTTACAGATAAATTATGGGCAAAGGTTAATTAGTTTTTTTTTAACTCCCCTACGCAAAAAGGGGTGACATGAAATTAAAATGTGTATGTCTGTAACTTCGTAGTTCGTGAACGGGTGCGATGGGATGAACTCAATCGGACGGTTACTTAAAAAAAAAAGTTTATACGCATTGTTCCTAGCTAAGTTTGATCGAAATCGGTTCAGTCGTTTTTGACATAAGTATTGAACTTTCAAATAAAGATATAGAGATTTTTTGGTGTCACTTCGTAAAGCTTCTATAAATATGTTATACGGTAGTTGGTTCACGTCTAAAATAACAGGTGTCTGATAGACTAATAATAAGTTTTGATGATTAGGTATCTGTCATTTGAGTACAATAAGATACGCGATAAGACTAGGTTTATAGCGAATGCTAAAATTTGGGTGGGCTACTACGAAATCCGAATATCGAAGTTCGTATCGTACGTCCCTCTTACTCTCGCGTTAAATAATATATGCGTTAGCGGGACGGCAAGATACGAAGTTCCAATTTTGTACTTTGTAGTATAGGGCCTGCATCTGCGCAAAATATTACAAAATGCAATTATATCGTACATCGGAATTATTCGGAATGTGTACAAATTGAAGTATTTCATCATCCCATCCCAGCCTATATACGTCACACTGCTGGGCACAGGCCTCCTCTCAGAACAAGAGGGCTTGGGCCATAGTTCCCACGCGGGCCCAGTGCGGATTGGGAACTTCGCACGCACCATTGAATCGCTTCGCAGGTTTGTGCAGGTTTCCTCACGATGTTTTCCTTCACCGCAAAGCTCGTGATAAATTTCAAATGTAATTCCGCACATGAATTTCGAAAAACTCAGAGATGCGAGCCGGGGTTCGAACCCACGACCCTCTGCTTGAGAGGCGATAGGTCAAACCACTAGGCCACCACGGCTTAAGTATTTGCGGCATCGATATTAATTGGGTATGATTTAGTTGTTATATAATAAAGAAGGGGAATTCGAGTGTCAACCGTCTAAATTTGTTGGTACTTTTTAGTTAAAATAGCTGAAGATTCTGATGGGTCAATTTTTATTTGGTTGTCATTTTGAGTTCCTTATTTCATACAAAATTTTCAGTTTAGTTACGAAATTTCCATACATTTTGTGCAACTCAATGGAAAAATTTGTAGGACATAGTGTGAAATTGGGCTTACCATAGTCAGAATAAGCAACTTTACCGATTCACCAAATTGCATTGAAATCTTTTTTTTTTCTCACTAGATGGCGACTGTTACGTGGGTTTTATGAGAGCTCGGGCTGAAAACAAAGTTTAGTAATCATCACCAAAACCGCCTAAAAATATCTGCCACACCATAGGTTTTGCAGAAGCGTTTCCAACCAAGAGGTCTAAAATGGGATTCACCTCAAGCATGCCAGTAATTTCAGATATTGCAAAATCTTACTTATTCTAATTATAAATACAACGTAGAAAAACTGCTGTCATTTCGGAGATTAGCTACAAGATGGTGGCAATTCATACGGATAGCCTTGCAAAAATCTGAGAAAAGAAAGATATCAACAAGAAAATTGGCCCTGATACAGTTTTCTAGTTATCTGGTAGAAATACAGGAACTCTAACAAATAATCGAAAACGACATCAACATTCAATTCGTAAAAAATGTGCCTAGAAAAATGAGGCTGTTCAAACACTCGAATAATGGCTCTAATACATGAAAGTCTGGATAAACATACAAATTACATACGTATGATTTTTTTCATTCAAGTGTACAGTACGATTGGAGTTAACACTTGACAGATGGGTGTGCCTTCAGTCAATTTTCAAATAGTTTTTACATAATCTGTAAATGTGGGTAGGGGTATACTAAAACTGGCATTATTTGTATGACGTCAAAGTTGAAAATTGACTGAAGGCACGCCCATCTGTCAAGTGTTAACTCCCAAGTAAGTAATCGTACAGTAGCATTATTAAAGCTCTTACAAGACCTATGATCGTTTAAATGTCATGTTGCTCGTTACACAGGTACTTACAGATGTAATTTTACCATGATTATGAGTGAAGGCCGGAGTATTGTCGAGGGATATTATTATCCTCATTTAATTAGATTTGCCTAACGAATACAGTTAGTCAAGGATGCAGTAATAGCTCATATTAACGATTTACCTAGTTTTTTTTATTATTTTTTTATTCGACTGGATGGCAAATGAGCAAGGGTCTCCTGATGGTAAGAGATCACCACCGCCCATAGACACCAGCCACCAAGGGGATTGCAAGATGCGTTGCTAACCTAGAGGCCTAAGATGGGATACCTCAAGTGCCAGTAATTTCACCGGCTGTCTTACTCTCCACGCCAAAACACAACAGTGCAAGCACTGCTGCTTCACGGCAGGATTAGAGAGCAAGATGGTGTTAGCAATCCGGGCGGACCTAAAGTTTTCGACCTTAATTGTACTTTTATTGAGAAAACATGAATACAACTATGTGGGTATGACATAACAAGCATAAAGCTAGGTACTTCGATTGCCGTTTTATCACATCAGTGCGTCTCGTTTCTATGATGCTTGTTAGAACGAGATGGGACAAAGCGATCCGTGACCTCATGTAATTCAATACAATACTATCCAAACGAGGTAAAAGCGCGCGAAAGCTTTACTTGCAAACTCATCATCATCCCAGCCTCACGTCCCACTGCTGGGCACAGGCGTCCCGCTGCTGGGTACTTGCAAACTCATACGTATTTAAATGTGAAATTTACAACCACGATTGTCATTACGTGGACATACTGGTTATTGTGTATTTTTGTATTTTATAGTTTAGTTTTTATAGTCTTTATGACATTTCCAGTAATGTGAGAAAGGACAGGTTCGCTAAGAACATAAACGTAGCCATGTAGAGCCAAAGTGTACGAAGCGATTATGCCACAGTATAATTAATGCGCACATGCTATTATTTTTATTGCAGTGAGTTATCTCTGAAGTCTTAATCGGGCTGACTGTACCGTCCTAGGCTAACCACATAATTACTGGAATTATTTTATTATCTATGCGGTATTTGAGTTGAAGTTATCGCATATGATTTGTTATTAAATCGTTGTTTTAAAGCAACTTGTAACGCTATACTATTGTGTAGTTACTTAACCATTCCAATAGTGTTGGGTTTTGTTATAAACCGCAGTCATTTATTATTATTTGGTGTAGTCCTATATATAAACTTATACAAATAGTATCATGACAACATACACAACATTTACATTTATAAAGCTATTAAATTAATATCAAATTAATTATTTATTCCAAGTAGAATTTCTTTTGTAAACAAAACGAAAATGTAATTACGCAGCTAATTAAAAGCAAATGTTCAAAGGATTCGAATGCAATGCTAAAAATGCCTATTAATTATAATTATAACCCATATAAAACACCTTTTAAATAAGGCCACCTAAACCGCATTTCAAACCACCTGCGCTATATGACTACAGGTGCAATAGTAGCTATTTAATGGCTCCATTAAATCAATGTAAGGCTCTGCCTTCCTAGTCCATAATTTGCTTAATATCCCATAACCTAGGGAGCAAACGGTAGGGTCTAGATTACTACCTACTGTCCCTTAGTTATAGTCATATAATAGCTGTATAAAAGGTTTTAGTAAATGGATAATAGTGAATCATTACAGCGTATGATTACAAGTTTTTAATAATGATTTAATTTCCCCTTTCAGTAGTATGCGTGTATCTGTGTAATTTTAGAGTGCATTTTTAATGAATCCTTAGAAATGCTTATTGTACAGTTGAATCGGTTGAAGTTAGATGCAATTTTAATGGGATCAATATGTACCAGTAAGTATGCAATTAGATTGGTACCTAAAGAAGTAAATATTTTAGTAAGGTTCATGTTTGTCTCTATAGATAGAGTCATATATCTAGATGTCTAAGGGTAGTGTAGAAAAGTGCATAAGTGCAGATCTAAAAAGAAGCTGCACAAGCGGCATTGTTCTATAAACGCGTGTGAACGGTTTTTGCCTACAATTTTAATAGCTCTATAAACGTCATAAAATAAAGTAAATCCGACGTTTATACGACTCTAACCTATAAATTACAAATAAGTCAACGCACTATATAAAGTATTTTATAAATATATTATAAACAAATGGCAGTAGGAATGTAAATAAATCTAAGCGTATCAAGAAATGTTTATGTTTACGCGCGATAGGATCACGGCTCTGGAACAATTACAATGCTCTTAACATCGCCAATGTACTAATAAAGTGACGCTCTGAATGCGCCATAAAAGCTGCGCTCGCGCCGGAGCGTCAGCAAATAAAACAATATTTCTTTTTATTGGAAATAACTTCGTGGCTAATTAGAAAGAACTATTTTTTTGTTGTAAAATACCTAGGTTGTGGGAAAAATTAAATCTAGAGTTAAAGAAAATATTAAAATAGTGTAAAAAAGCATAATGTAAATTAAGGAAACCCGGCCAAGTGTCAAGTGTAAACGAAGGGTATTGCGTCTTTTTGAGTAAAACGGGTAAGAAGGTAGAAAGAAGAAAGTCCATAACAGACGGACAAACAAGTAGCAGAAGGTTTGTAATGGGTCCCGTTGGGCACCTTTTGGGCAAGCCCTAAAAACACATCAGGTCAGTCGTTAACTTTTTAAATCCTTTTATGGAGAACTTGAATGTGGTTTTGCAAATTTTTGTAAGTTTTATGTTTGTTACAAATTTTGTTTCACGTGTATCCTTTTTCTAATAGACTACACGACAAATACATATTTATTGATAGTAATAACGGGTAACAGTTGAAATATTCTTTTTTTTTATTTGCATAATAAGTTTTTCAAAATAAATACTCTGACCGTACGGATTGTGCATTGTTTACCTTGTTGAGTAGGCAGTCGGCAACAATACCTAGTACTTAAATACCTTATCGACTCAATACTGGCTGGAAATGAACTGGAATCATATCCAAACACTGCAGGATGCCATTAAAATTACCAACGATTTAAAAAGATAGCTAGTTTATTTCTCTGCTCGAAGATATGCCTCGGTCGTTAACTAGATCTAAATTTGAAATTAGACCTCATCTTTAGAAACAACAAACGGCGGAAAATGTGTCGGTTTTTTTTTAGCTGCTAAAATCCAAACCAGCCAGTGTCAGAGCTTGGATTTTTAAAAAGCTTTTCAGGCGTTTTTCGAACACGCATTTATTGGGGCATGTTTGTCATGCCTACCACAACAAAAATGTCTACTAACGTTTTAGGCTCGGTAATGACGGCCGTATCGATCGGTCCGAATTGCACAGTCACTGTATTTGATAGCGGACCCGCTCTTCAAAATCGTTGGGTCTATTCATATAATACTTACATGTTCGGCGCGGTTTGGAACATTTTAAGATGATACATATCTCTATTTTGTGGAATAAAACAAGCTTGTACAACTCTATTGTATTCAAAAATAAACGTTATTAATGCGAAAGACATGTTTTTAACACACAACATGTATTTACGGAATAGCGATCTCTGTTCATTATAAATAATTGTTTTAAAGACAAAAGGGCGCACTAAGAGGCCTGTCAAATGTACTTTTACTTTGGTAATCTCCCGGGAATATATTTTAAAAGCTTAAGCAAGTTTAAATTGATGTCAGATAGCCATCGGCCGATGACTTGGCTATTTTAATGAATATTCAAAGCCCTTTCGTTCTTTTTGGGCAACTTAAAACTTTTTAATTGTAAGAGTGTAAGGTGTAAAAGGATTTTGTTTTGTGCCTTTTTGAGCACTTAAATAGAATGAGGTGAATGGATCGGGTTTATTCTGATTCGTAACGCCGTCTTTAGGCACGATGACTTGATTATTCGCGAAACACTCGTTTTTAGGGTATTATATTTTTTTTTCTAAACAACTGAAGTTCATTGAGCTCAAATATGGTTTTAACACTAAATGAATTACTTCCTAAAAGTACCATGATTAATTTCTTATTAGATACACCGTGGTATGACAGGCAGATAGACGGACGGATAGAGAGAATAGCCGTAAAAAAAAAAATTACTTAGTACGTCAGTTAAATTGTCAAAAAATAGTGGAGACGTTTTTTTTCTTTTGTCAATCATACAAAAAGTGACAAAGAGGAAGCTTCCTCCTCGTCATAAGTCCGGAATAGGGCCCGTGCTGTGACATCACGGCGTGTGACACTTTGAGCAATATTTTTTTTATCCAAAAAACTTAAATTACACAGTGCACAAAAATCACAAAAACACATTATGCATAAAAGATAAATTACATCATGTGGCTTTTCGAGCAACGGGCTTCGCACCAGACTAAAAAAAAGTAAATAATGTTTTCTAGAAAAAAAAAAGTAAATATTTTTTTCTTTGCAGTACGACGAAGGCCTCCACGGAGGTGGTTACATGGAGGGGGGCGCGATGTACCACGAGCACAGACTGACGCACCCCCACCTCCCCGCGGTGCACTACCCGCCCCCCGCGGCGCCGGCGCACGCGCTGCCCGGGGAACCGCTCATCCACAAGCGGGACAAGGATGCCATATACGGGTGAGTCCGGTGGTAACGTGTGATTCTTATTACTTCCAACTGTCGCTCAAATCCCTCTATGACCACGTAGTAACGTAGGTAACGTGCTTCTGCGGTAGCAAACGTACCTCAACCACGTTTGTGCCACAATATACAAGATGTTAATTAAATAACTGAAAACCTCAGATACCCCAAAAATATTTTTTCATTTGAAGTTAGTTGTTTGCATTTTCGAATACCACCTTGATTATTTCAAAAAATATTCTTGTGTTTTGCTAAGTCAGTAGTTCTAGTTGATATCTGACTCAAAATTTGTATATTTTGTCAGTTGTGCTACGGCGTTTTTAGAAGAAAATGAAACTGACAGTAAAACAGCCAGTAGGTATTAACCATCTAAATAGTACGCAACCTACAAGTATACTGCATTCGTAACTTTAGACTGGGCACAATATAAAAGGGATTAAAAAATACAAACACAACCTCATTTAAAACATAGTGTAATCGATCTACTCTCGATTCTAAGCAAACCTTTATGGTTTTCATTTATTTAATTAACACCTTGTATATGGACCTCCCAAAGTAACGCTTTAAATCAATCAATTATTTATTCTCCTCCATTATTACAATATTAGACATTAGGAAATAAACGGCAAAAAAATAAAGTTTATTGTATGGGAGCCCCCGTTAAATATTTATTTTATTCAGTTTTTTGTATTTGTTGTTATAGCTGTCACAGTAATACATGATCTGTGAAAATTTCAAGTGTCTAGCTATTACGACTCAAGAGATAGAGCCCTGTGGCACACGGACGGACAGACAGACAGCGGACTCTCAGTAATAGGGTTCCGTTAGGACCGTTTGGGTACGGAACCCTTAAAATCGCAAACCTGAGGCAGAAAGTAAATTTTTGACTTGAATCTTCGGACTGGCGCCCAAAATGAGATAGTACTGTTAACCTTATGCAGATCAGAAACCTGTCTAACGTGCTTGCAATCACAAACGTCATCATCAACATACACAATCTCTGGCTAACGGCGTCTTATACCATTAAAATAACAGGCATATTTCATAATTATTATAATAAATTAACGCGTGTGGTGTCGGGTTAAAATTGCACCTCTCCAGTTCTTCCATGGATGTCGTAAGAGGCGACTGAGGATATAGGTTAATTCATACCGTAGGCGACAGGCTAGCAACTTGTCACTATTATACCGTTTTTGTCAAACTTAAAACCTAAAATTGCTAAAAGTGGCTCCGAAGCCGTAACGGTTCGTGTGCCCTGCCTACCCCATTTGGGAATACAGGCGTGATGTTTGTGTGTGTGACTGATCATATAGGTCGCTTTGCTTCTTCTATTTAAAGAGCATGATAAGTATATGGCTAGATGCTAATCCGATGGTATTATGTTTTTACAATCTTGATATAACGCCGTGGTGGCCTAGTGGTTTGACCTATCGCCTCTCAAGCAGAGGGTCGTGGGTTCAAACCCCGGCTCGCACCTCTGAGTTTTTCGAAATTCATGTGCGGAATTACATTTGAAATTTACCACGAGCTTTGCGGTGAAGGAAAACATCGTGAGGAAACCTGCACAAACCTGCGAAGCAATTCAATGGTGCGTGTGAAGTTCCCAATCCGCACTGGGCCCGCGTGGGAACTATGGCCCAAGCCCTCTTGTTCTGAGAGGAGGCCTGTGCCCAGCAGTGAGTGGGACGTATATAGGCTGGGACGATGATGACATAACCGCCAGTCCTACTCCAAACAGCAATCTAAGGGTAAAAGGGTAAGAACGCATACACTGTCCTTACCTTCTTATTCCACAAAACACAGATAGTTCAGAAATCAATCTTCATACAAGTGCGCTCGAGCAAGACAAAAAATCTCGAGTGGCTACCACGAACCGGAAAACGAAGCTTTGGCAGGCCTCCCACTAGGTGGACTGTCGAGAATTGCGGGCAACCGGTGGATGCAAGTGGCAAGTTGTTTTGGGCGTCTTCTGGCTGATGATGATGATGATTGATGCTACAAACAATTAAATATAGGATGATAATTTAATAGGATAGTAGATTTTGTTTGATTCTAAGTTCCTTCTTGATCTTCTTTTGTTTGGAAATCTTTTCTACCCGAAACATTTCCACCTGACATCATATTAGTACTGATATTGATTTAATTATAAATCTGACTTGATAACAGTTCACGCTGTAAACTGGGTGAGGTTGTCATTAGTATCGCGGACGTCATTATCTTAATCAAGCTTTATTATGATAGTTCCGACAAATTTGTTGTTGGGAATCAGATTGTCGCCATGTTTGGTATCAGACTGAGTTAATTTCTAGAGGACGTTTACTTAAATTTTAATGAACCTAGGTAATTACCGCGTGCTATACCGGATGGTCAACGGTATTATGCACCTCATATATCAGCTTGTTTGTTTCGTCACTTAAGCAGTGACGCTATCTATGCCGTAGGAGAAACTTTTAATTGTGCTCAGGACAAGAGATATCGTTTCAAATTAAGATTGGTTTTTTGTCTTTATGTTTACTTGTCGCCAGGTCATTTTGGAAATTTTAGTGCTCCTCTTTCTTTGTTGTCGGGGCGATTAATGTTCTAATTAGGTATACCTACTTTAAATAAGATACTACTAAAGAAGCGACTTGCATAAGTAGGGTCAGCCCCAGTATGTTTATGCACATACTGAAATGGGAATTGCTTTACTGCACTTGCAATGCTAAAACAATATTTCGAATTATTCAACGCCACAGTAAGAAAGTAGCAGTAAGTCAACAGCCTGTCAAAATATGACTAGCAGTACACTTAATATAAATAATATGACATGTTAGGATGTTGATGGCTATCGTATTTCAGCTTCGGCGCTATCAGTGACATTAATAGCTGCCCATGCGCAGATAGAGTGCCGTACTTTAATTTACTAAAGCAGATAAATAGCGAAATTGATTTGATTGTTGTGTTTTGATGATAAGGTTTTTATTTATTTATTTACGTCAACGTCGTCATCATCATCACCATCATCATCATCATCAGCAGGCTTCCTGGTCTTCAGACCATACCCATCTCGATCTCATCAGCCCACTCAGTATATTCTTCCAACCTTTACTATGTACTCTACTGTTACTACTTGTTACTACTTGTTACGATTGTGTGTTGTTGTTACTGTTACTATTGTAACAGTACAGTCTTGTCGGCAATATCAGTGCACTGAACTATTTACCTTTATAGAAGGTGTAAGAACATCAAAGGAAACAACAACCAAATAAGATAACACAATTGCAAAATTGTATGTTCAAGGACTTTAATCCCTGATCCACTACGGAACGATTTCACAGTAAACGTCATAGTGACGTCGCATTAATTAACAAGGAAAATCGTAAGACTTTTTCTTTGAAATGGTTCCATAGTGGCTCATGAATTAAAGTCCTTGGCCGTACGTTCTCAGTTATGGTTTTTTTTTTATACGACTGGATGGCAAACGAGCAAGTGGGTCTCCTGATGGTAAGAGATCACCACCGCCCATAAACATCTGCAACACCAGGGGTATTGCAGACGCGTTGCCAACCTAGAGGCCTAAGATGGGATACCTCACGTGCCAGTAATTTCACCGGCTGTCTCACTCTCCACGCCGAAACACAACAATGCAAGCACTGCTGCTTCACGGCAGGATTAGCGAGCAAGATGGTGGTAGCAATCCGGGCGGACCTTGCACAAGGTCCTACCACCTGCAAAATCTATCAAAATTTATCAGTCTCTACTACATTATCGAGCAAAAGATCAAGCAAGGGAAGCCTCATTCTAGCAAGATGCACAGATATTTTCGATATAGTTTATTTTTATCAGGCGATTCGCTTGGCGGTTTTTAACATTTAAAAAAATTAAGATTGTTTTTTGGAATCTTTTTGTATTTTTTATTTCAATTCCAAATTTTTACTTTTACGGTCATCCCGTAAAACCTAAATTGAAAATACAAACTGAAATATAGATGCACAGAAAAACCAGAAAAATAAGACCAGCACTGGGAATCGAACCCAGGTCCTCGGTATTCCGTACCGCGTGCTGCGTTCCGTAACGGTACGGTGTAGCGGTATAGCACGCGGTACGGAATACCGAGGACCTGGGTTCGATTCCCAGTGCTGGTCTTATTTTTCTGGTTTTTCTGTGCATCTATATTTCAGTTTGTATTTTCAATTAAAAAAAATATCTTTGCAAGTTGTGCCGAAAACCTATTTTTTTTTAATTAGGGTAAAAAGATATAATGCCTTTTGATTCTGTTTTTGTCCGCCGTTTGAATTGACTGTCAAATGAAGATGGTATCAGCATAAAGGCGCGAGCTGAGACACTTGAGTAAGGAGTTTAGTTTTATCTGACTAAAACTTGTCAGAGGTGCGGCTTGAGTTTCAGCGGACTGTGAACATCAATTATGATTATGAAGTTATGACACTATTTCTATGTCTGAATGAGAGATTCCAATTAGACAATTTGTCATTGGTCAACCTAAGCTATTTTGCAATCGTTTCAGTTTTGTTAAACGTGAATGCCAAAATATGGAGTAACTATTTAACAATTTAAATGGAGATCTATCCGGATTATATCCGGAATAATTCTTACTTATCTTAAAGTAATAAAAAATAAACAGTGACTCTATGGAATTACGTATTCATTAAGTCAACGGTCCGGTGCATCTAGCCTGTTATATATCTCACTGGCCAGCCATAAACAATGATTTTTTTAATTCCTTCCGCTTGTAAACACAGTCCGTATTGTTTTTAAAAGGTCAGTGTTATTTTTTTATTTTTAATGGCTTTCTTTTAATGTTGCCAGTACTATATTTTATTTGCTTTGCGGTGTTTTTGTGTGCTTGTGCTGAGACGCGTAACAGATTTTACTGTACACGCAACTAGTATGGTAATCCGTAATGTACCTATCTTCATAAAACTTGGATGGAAAACGGCTGTTAACTTCTACAAGTGTACTCGTAAAGTTTTAATTTGATTTAAAGAATTTTAATTAGAAAATTCACCGTAGGTGTTTGAGTCCGATTATTATATGTACATTGCTTTGTTTATTACTTTGTTTTTATGTCAATGTTGATAGTTTTAGGGATATCCTACTAATATTTTTAAAGAGAAAGTTTATAAGGATGAATGTATGGATGGATGGATGTTTGGTACTCTGTTCACGCAATAGGACATGATTTTTGAATATTCCCATAAGATTTTTTTTCAGATCAGATAGTGGGCTAGTTAGTTGAGTGAAAATCGCGAAAGTTTATAGTATTTTATTTTCTGTAAAATAGACATGTCAAATGTGACATGTCGCCGCTGTCACCGGCGCGCGCGCCGCAGATGTTATCGGCTCACGTCCTCACAATCTGCATCGCATCTCGCTCACTCAATTACCCTATTGTTTAAATTTATAACATTTGTCTTGAAATTTACTTTATTGAGTTAATAATTTTAGGGTAATAAATTCATGATTCAGTATTTTTTATCCTAAGGATCTGATTCACCACAATTATATGTGACAAATAAACAATGTGATACCATCTTTATTTATTCGGATGAAAAAACAGAGACGGCGTAACAGATATCAGTCACATAAAATTTATCAGTGAGTGGTGAAATAGGCCTTTATATAGTATTTACTATTTAGTGGGTGGTAATCGTTAAAATTGAAATGAGACCTAAAATAAACTCACGAACAACAAAATAAAAATGTGTCAGAAAATAAAACATAATTATGACAAAATACACATTCGAAATTTAAAATATATGGCAACATCAACCCATTTGAGTTTCGAATTCGTGTCTCTAATATTATGGCAGTCAATACCCGTTTGTGTTATGAATTCCTGGTTAAGCATGAAAATCTGCCACATTAAAATTAAGATCTCTGGTTATATCTATAGCAAATAAATGATCATGATTTGTGCCAGCAATATCACCACCCCCCCACTGTTCCAGGCACCCTTTGTTCCCGCTGCTGGCGCTGATCTTCGAGAAGTGCGAACTAGCGACCTGCACGCCGCGGGACCCTGGCGTGGCCGGCGGCGACGTCTGCTCATCAGAGTCCTTCAACGAAGACATCGCTGTCTTCAGCAAACAGGTCAGTACCACGTCAAAATACCAAAGAACACGTCTAGCACTGTGCTTTCGTTTCGCCGAATATTTATTTGACCTAATTTATTTGATCGAATGATCGTTTGGTTTTTCTTTACAGTTGAAACTGATAAGGTTCCGAAAGATCTTTTATATGGGTTAGGTTAGTAAATAAAATTATGAAATAAACCTAACTTAATCTAGATATATTTTACAGCGTTTGTTATTAGTAATTTGCTTTCAAATTGTAAGAAGTGGTCAATCTACCAAACTTTGAATTAGGCCAAAAAATATTATACTTACCTCCGATATACCTACTTATGGTGTGGTCAAATCTTAGAGAAGACCGGATGGTCTTGCATTATGAAATAAATGATTTAGTAGGGCGAGCTTTTATAGCAAAAATATAAAGATGGTGAATCACATTGTTTTCAAATGTAAATAGAGTTCTCATTAGTTTGTTAAACAATGGACTTTTATGTTTTTTTTTAATGACGACATCCTAATCTTATAGCGAGACGGCGCAGATAGCTAAGCAATTGAGCAAGTAATGCATAACTATTAATTAAAAAAAACTTTATATACCTACGTATATTTTTACGTTTTAAAAGCTTAGTTTTGAACTAAACCAAAAAGCGTCACAGTAGCATTTTGAGCAACAAAGGATCGAGGGTTTAAAAAAATTCCACGCACCGAGTATCGCGCTCGATAATTCGATTTCATTTTTCGCGAAAAAACACCGCAGTACGCAGGGCCCGTAATAAAAATCCATGCTTCCCCAATTTCCATTCCATACACAAAACCCATTCAGTGTCCGAAATTACTCGCGAGAACACTGGCTGGAATAACTTCGTACGATCGCACCTGCCGACCCATCAGGATAAAAAAAAAAAACAAAAAAGCGCGCGAACGCATTCGCATATTAAAATGTCGCACAAAATGGCGGCTCGTAAATCAGTAGCAGCAATTTCTTACAGTAATGCCTTTAATAATTCTAAAGCGTAATTAGTAACGGTAAATCTCTTGAATTGGTTCGTAGGCGTTTCAGTATCGATTGTTCACGTCTCGGTCGCGGTGTTTGCCTTCTGTAATCGCGTCGATTGACTCTATGCTTGTTTGTACTCAAATTTTATCGTCAAGTAAATTAACTTTCGTATCAGTGGGTTATAATCGATCCGTTACGTTTTTGTTTTAATTATCATAACTTGCGCTCCTCTACGGCGCAGCGGGTCCAGTGTTGCCTCATGAAATATTTACTTTCCTTTTTTTTTATTGGCGCGGGCAAAAACTGTCGTCTTAACGGGCAGGTTTCGCGGAAGGCCAAAATTTTATCACAAAAAAACATGAAAGTTGAAATTTATACAGTTGTTTAACGTAGAAAGCCGGCTCGAAAATAGTATTTATCCAATATTTCATTACGGGCCAGTAATACCATGACAAGCCGAACCGACCTAACACGTATTATTTGAATAACAATAAAACTCCGCGTACAAATAGAGTAATTTTACAATCGTTTTCGTAAAACGGGTAATCTGTATACAACCGACAATCAAGGGCCGTGTAATTTTGACAATTTTAATACCACAGTCGGTTTTATTTTTTTTAAAACACAATAGGCGTTGACGTTGCGGTAGGACTCGGAAACTGACGTCTTCACTCGCAGCAAAAAAGGTTTTAATATCAATTCTGGCGGAAGTGACTTTGTTGTGGTTAATGAAATGATATTCAACTTAAGTAGGTAGGTACGTATGTTATTGATTCGTTATCAGTCAAAGACTTCACTGTGTGGTAATTACTGGAAGTAAATTGTATTTATAGCTGTTATATTGTAAACTGTGGCTTATGACCCGCGCGAGATAAGTGGAAGTCATAGAACTGACCGGTATTATTTATTGTGGCTTGAGGAAGCGTGACATAAATTACAAAATCAGTAACAGCGGTGACTCAAATCGCCGTGATAACATTGTTAATAAACCATTTATCACGTCTAGTTACGCTTACACTAATCGTTTTAATTACTTCAATAAAAATTATCGGTTGCATCGAGATAAAATTCGGTAGTGTCGCTCGTAACTCATCACGGGTATAAATCATAAACGGTAAAGTGTTTATTTTCGACGTGCTTAATATGTTATAAATTTATTTAAGTGGGTAGCGATTGTGGGATGATTGATATAGTGCTTGTGTCGATGCAGCGTCACTCGCTGACAGGCACAAGAGCGTTGACACTGAATTACGCTTTTTTGTTGTCATTAGGTGTAGATTTAAAAATGACTCATAATATGACTGCTGTAGTCATAATAAGCAGGTCTTTGCAGTAATGGGCGCAGATGGCAGCAACAAGGCCCCGACCAGGCTTTTTGATAAACATGCAACAGTTGCGAACTAAGATGGAAGTGCAATGTAAATGTCACATGCAATTTGTAATTAGCGCTGTAGGATTCAAAATAAGGCTACTGCACTTGTTTTTGAATGATGGACCGTTAACAGCTGTCATCCGTGTAATAATTTGTATTCTTTGCAAATAATTGCATTGGCGTGACAGCTGTCACATGGCTTTTGCAAAGGTATTCCATTCATCCGACATTATCGTCCGAGATTTGATCAAAGAAGAATAGTTTGACATAATTTAAATTTTATTTGGGATCGTTCTTTGATCAGTAATACTGAAGAAATTAAATGGTCATTTTTACCAAGTCCAAGTTGGTCACTTTTAATAGAGCGAAAACGTTGGATACAGATACGCAAGATTCGAATTTAATTAAAAATAAGCGTTGAAAGTTAAGAAGTAACAAGCTAATAAATTAAAACATTTGCTGTAATTTTTATGTCCACCTTATTTGCTTTAGCCAGTTTTTCTTAAAGACTCGACTAATTTATGAAACGTTAAAACGTTGAATTGCGGCTGGTATAATTACTATCGAGATCGTATTGAATAGAACCCTTCTTAATGACAAGTAATTAAAAAATAATTGCAAGAATGATAATTGGAAGGGTGCGCCGACAGTCGATTCACATGCTTTTTGTTATTGGCAATGGTAATTACTCGTACGATATGTGCTTCAATAGTGCATCTGGTTGTAAGTGTAAAATCTTATAAACACTGAGAGAAATTCAAAACAAACCGCAACTTGTGGCCTCGGCTCTTAAAACTACCACATCATCCAGATGTCGTCCACGACCGGGTAGTGTAGTGGTGAAGATTTGCCTATACAAAGCTTGTTAAGTCTCTGGTTCGATCCCTGGTTGGGGCAGATGTTATGTAAAACATATACATACATTTTAATTTATATAAGTATGTATTAGCATGAATATGGTTATCCGTTGTCCAGTAGGTACCCGTAGTACAAATTATAAGTATCGTCCTACGATATTTATTTACTGAAATCGAAAAAATCAATGGTAAACATTTTTTAATGCAGGCAACATTTCTCGTGCCTTGGCAACATTAACTGTTACAGCTGGGATTGTCTATGCTACAGCTTTTTCAAAGGCATTATTCCCATTGCGTGTTACTTTTTAGCTCTGTTCACACAAGTACGTGATATTAATACAGTTCAGAAGCGCATGTCGATTCCATAATTAAGTATTTGCATTTTTTAATTACATGAATGGTTGTTAATTGACTCGTCTTCATATAAAACCGATATTAATAGGTTTTAGGGGCACCTTTGTGTTGTCACTGAATCATGGATGTAATGGTGAAAGCAGCGTGTAAAAACACAGCCAAGCAAACAAAGAAATTAGGTTTTTCATACACATTTTTACTAGCAATATCAAATGTACAGGTCTTAAGAACCACTGTCTACTCGTATTATATATTTTTTTTATAATTAGACGTGGTTTTCAGCTAATTATGAGTGTTCAGATTTTGCATGCTCGCTCGGTGTAACTGGCGATTTTAAATAAGTAAATATGGAAAAGATTGTCCCAATATTGCATCGAACTAAGTGTAGTGAAGGTCTGGAAGAGTTTGCGCAGTAGTAGGACTAAAGAAGTAACGTGCGTTTTCTAGGAACATTTGCCGTGCCATGGCAGGTTTTTATAATAGAACGAACTCGTCTCTTTCTAGCACATTGGCGTGAAAGACAAGTGGGAAACCATCAAATTATTTTCCCAAGAAATTTGTCATGAAGATTGGCTCTCTATCCTCAACCGACGACCACTGAGTACAGCGTCACAAAAATAAAAAGACAAAGCACGAAAAAAATGTTTAGGAGTGAATTGATCTACGAAATTGGGCCAAGTAAGTGGCCGGCATGCGAATGAATCGATGCATGGCTCAAGCTATAATAACGTATCAATCTTGATCTTGACTCAGTGCGTTGTCCGTGTGCACTGAAGACTGTGGGCGCGGTAGTTAACGCCAAGTCCGTAAAAACACATGGCTGCATCTTATTTTTAAAAGCTGATAATTAAAAGTAAACGTTGAATTTAAATGTTATTTTATCGTTTCTACTTTAATTAATACACATTAACTACTTATAAAAGTGATGTCATATCAACAATTTCACAACTTCACATTTGCTCCAATACCTACCTACTGTGTTGTAGTAATTTTAAGCGAAGTGCAATATTGACCCAGAATAGGATCAAGTGTTACTCCCACACAAACTCAAAATGTTGACATGTGGGACGTTCACATACAAATCGGCATTAACTGTCAATGGTACAATGGAATTGAATACATGTATTAAATACTTTGGTCTTTATATAAATCAAAAACCAGTCTTATTTTATACAATAAAGTACTTTCAATCAAAAGTACCTAACAGTCAAACCAATTCAATAGAATCTGTATTTTACAATGACAGTACTGTTCAATTATCAAAAGGAATAAAAATAATAGTCACATCACAAACAGCCATAAGTAGGCCAGGATTGTCAGATTTTATTGAATTGGAGTTTAAGTAGTTTTTTTTTTCAGGACCCGTTAAAATCACTAAAGCTAAACCCTTTAAAGTAGTAATTTTTTTATAAAAAGATGCAATATGCCTGTGGTATAATCGCAATTTGATAAAATCTGAAGCTTACTCTCATTTACTCATTATATGCGACAAGATACTGATCGGTTGAAAGTCAGTAGAAGTACCCAATTATTTTACAATAATGCAAGAACTTGGCGATTAATTTTAATTACAGGCTGGTAGCGCCGTCGGAAAAAACCTAGCCACAGACGAGCGCTCGCGCATGATCTTTGCGCGGGCGCGTGATATACCAGCCACGCGATAGAGCGTAAACAAACATACATAAATACATAAATGTATGCACAAATAATATGATTTTAGCACAATTTTTCTAAGTACCTATGAACCTTTGCTTGCGTTTACGCAACCGTAAATAAAAGCTAATGGACGCCAGAGTGTAGTAGGGTCAATCAACTTTTTAGTGTTGTTATTCTGTCTCGTAACTCATAACATTAGTGATACACTTGCTTATGCACTGTATATTATTATGTCCTACACTTACGCGATGAGCCATGAAGAAATTGCCTTAAAACTGTCACACACTGTATCTTAATCATCATCATCATCATCCCAGCCTATATACGTCCCACTGCTGGGCACAGGCCTCCTCTCAGAACAAGAGGGCTTGGGCCATAAGTTCCCACGCGGGCCCAGTGCGGATTGGGAACTTCGCACGCACCATTGAATCGCTTCGCAGGTTTGTGCAGGTTTCCTCACGATGTTTTCCTTCACCGCAAAGCTCGTGGTAAATTTCAAATGTAATTCCGCACATGAATTCCGAAAAACTCAGAGGTGCGAGCCAGGGTTCGAACCCACGACCCTCTGCTTGAGAGGCGATAGGTCAAACCACTAGGCCACCACGGCTTACGGCACTGTATCTTAAACGAAATTAAATCGCTGTCATTCGCAATTTTAATTATTTATAAGGGTAGTTAAGGATCTGCCTATTAACTAACGTGTGAATAATTGGTACTGGCTCAAAAACCGCCAAACGGCATCGCGATGACTCCGATGCTTACAATAGTTACTTGTTTACATCTGTCGCTGACAATATCACAATCAATTGTCATAGGATTTAGGCGCGCAATTTAACCTCCTTTGTCACTCTGATCCAATTTGAAAAAAAAATGGCGGAGCGCAGCTGCGCCAGCGCATACATATCGGAGCGGGACGGTAATACATTCGTTTTTGTCTCGTTCGCTCCGTTTTTTCTCGATAACGCATCGGCGATTTCGTTTTATCGTCCCGTTCGAGTTTTTGCTGCGAATTCTTTTTAAACTCTCGGTTTCACTTGAATCTTGTGGAGTTGAAGTTAAGTGTTTGTCTTTGCGACTCAGTTTGTTATGGTTTTTGAACTTGAAGATTTTAAATAAAAACACAGGAAACATCGTGTTGGATCACCGCGATTAACAGCTAAAACTGATGTTAACTTCTTATAGTTGTCACGGAACAATAATATTCGACAATAAAATACTTCAGATGCTTGACAGCATTTTATTTTCGGCCTCATGTAATAGGCATACTTATCTAATTTTGTGTTTACTCATCCAAGTTCAAAAACACTATTACAATTAACACAGTCCCGAATGCCATTTTAGTTAATTAGTGAAAGAGATAGCGCCATTGATAGAGCGATGCGGGAACGAGACGGGTTGCGCAAGTTTTAAAATGGAACGAAGATAATAGAATTACTGAAACGCCGGTACAATGTTACGTCATGCAGAAACGTAGTATTTTTTTCTGTGGCTGGAGAAATAAAAGCGGCCAGTGACATTAAAAAGATTTAAATATGATATGTTATATACATTCTTCATCTTGTGATCAATGGCAGCTGAAATAATTTTTGAATGGTAGTTATTGCGCCGAAACTTCAAAACACGACCTAATTCCTGATGAGGCCGACCACAAACCAGCAAACGTGTGCTACACTGGCTGAATATACATTACGAAATCCAGGTCACAAAAGAAAACAATATCAAATAGGTAGGTGGTACGGGAATTCGCAGTCGGAGACAAGCCCGGTTACACCATGCGATAGCGTGCGCCACTCAATTAGTGCTGACACGCCGACCGACTCACGTCGCGTTTTTGTCCACTTAAAACGGCTTTAATATGCCGATGAACTAATCATTACGCTCTTTCATCACTCGCGTACCTAGGCGCGTTAAACCACAGTTAGCATTAACGTCGCAGTCCAACTGGCCTTACTCAAGGCGGGATTATGTTCGAATTCAGAAAAATTGGAACGATTTACTCGAACGTTTGAAATTTAAATTCGAGGGTTCGACATTTGAATAAGCCAATGCGACAGCCCCTCGTCGTGATTGGTCAGCCAGTTTTCGCCGCGCTCAAGGGTTGATACATTGAATTTTTTTCACGGTTAGTTGAGTCAGGGGTTTTCTTTTCGTTGCTTCCGGGTTTTGGTAGTGATGGCGACTAGGGTTGTACCTCGTGTTTTTATAGTTTCTACAAAAGTTTGCCGGATCGAATTGAAAGTCCGTTACGGTAAAAGTATTTTTATTTATAGAGAGCAGGACAATACGAGCGATTAGCGGTCCGTTTTTGGCCGCGCGGCTTCTCGGCCGGTATGGCGGTTTTTGCGTGCAACAAACGCGACAAAAGTGGACGCCAAATGAGTATTAATTCGCACCGGTTAATAATGACATAAATACACTAGGTGCGCGCCTGCGCATACAGGCTGCTTGATTTTAATCGTTCAAAATCACAACCTGTTATTTCAACACGGATAAGTCAAATAAAAATAAGTTACATAACCTAATCTTTTTTATGTTAACAATGGCAAAAAACATTAGAAAACTTGCAAGCTGGAGCTGGACTTAATAATCTTACGAGTAGTTCTTATTCGTTAATCATATTACCAAGCACTTGACTTAACTTGCACTACTTTGTTCTAGTCTAGTGACATCAATCTTACCCCTCTAAACTGACAGCGGATCTGCAATCCCTTTAGTATTGCTGGTGTCTATGGGCGGTGGTGCTAGCTATCCTCAGGTGACCCACTTGTCTTTTGCCATTTAGATTTCAAGTCCAATCTAACCAAACGCATTGAAATTCACAATCACAGCATCTCTCTGTTAAACTAAACCATGTACCTAAGACGGCGATTTTTTTTCCGAAAAACAATTGACGAATGCGATTGCACGCGCCGTCGAATTGCCTTTTTAATCAAATTCTAAATACCCCAGTGCGAGTAAGAACTACTGTGACAGAAGCAGCACTACAATGTAGCTAAATTGTATGTGACTCGGTTCCACATCATCCTATACGCTGTGGTAATTACGAGGTCCACTGCATACCTCGCGACACGTCGCGTCTTCCTTCGCGTTCGCACCCACGCGTCCACACATAACCCCGTCTCGCACGGCACCTTCCATTTTTAAATGGTAAACGGTCATGATTGAATTCGGACGTAGGGCTGTACAAAATAATCTTTTTTATCGAGGCTAGGTGCAGTACAAATTGCCTGAGCCCTGAGATCCGATGTGATTGGTGCGTCATAAACGCTTTCAATAACATGACAATGTGATAATCGTTTGCGCTTCGTATATTTTTATTGAGTTGAAATTATTGTCGTAAGTGTTATAACAGTTTAGTAGAATTCATTTTGTTTCAAATTATGTACCGACACACATATTATTATATATTAAATTATTGCTATATCGCGCGAACTATGAAATTCAGTCTGGTCTGGTATTATAGAAACTATCTTATGTCCTTTATTAGATCTAAATCTGTTCAGCAGTTTAAACGCGACGAGGTAACAGACAGACAGAGACACGAACAGCCAAGCAGAGCTACTTTTGCACTTATAATATTAGTAAAGAAATAAGGATTACGAATGGGATGGTATAATAGCCATTCGCATTGTAATCGCAGTAGATATAGACTGACAGTCTAGCGATCACTTTTACATTGCAATACGCGAAAACAGTAAATTAACTAACGAGCTTACTGAATGTATGTCATTGTTATTAACTTTCATACACGTTTAAAAATTTCATCAGATTCATAAACTATCAACACCGTTTAAGTTTTTTTTTATTTTACTTTAACGCAACAACCCTAGCTTCTCATCATAGTTATACTAACGCACACAAACAACTAAATAATACTGGCCGCAATATGCTCCAAAACCATAATCTCATTAAAAAGCCACCCTCAAGCAACGGAAATTCGCACGAACCTGGCTGCCATCGATCGTACCTAAACCTACTGGCAGCTAAAAATAAAAAAAATACTCATTATGTATTTGACAGGTCGAATCCCTGGTCCTAAATGCCAGTTAGATCTGACCTACCCGCCCCCGTTTTAAAGGAACATTTTTAGAACAACGCTGGGATTCAAAACGCGTTTAGGAGCTCAGGTTACACCGGACATTTGTTGGTTTTGACCAGTTTGAGATGAGCTCTGCTGTCGAGTGGCGTGTAGTTGTCGACAGGTCTCGGGTAAATAGGGGTTGGGTGAAGGGAGGGCCAGTCAGAAGCAGCTGACGTGGATTAGGGGGTGTTTTTACCTACGAATGTGTAGGTATTTTTGGTAACCACCGCTACAGTGTATTGATATATTATCACAGGAAATTTTTGGTTAGATTTTCGCTCGAAAACTAAGTCTATTCAGTCTAATATTTAGAATTTTGTGAAAAGTTAACTTTATTTATATACACACGAAAAGGCAAATTTATTTTTAAGTGAATATTACAAGTCCATCTGTTTGTCAAATTTCACATATTTCTGACTAATATTTAGTAAACAATTTCTGGTCTTATGGTACAACGAATTAACAACATTACAACACAGTATAGCAGTAAAAAAAAAACTCGCTATTTCACTCCCTAGGCCAACAATATCATTTATCTACCTAGTTAGTAAAGCAGCATGCTACGGCCGTAAAAAGCGAATAAAAGTGCGAGGGAGGTAAAGTTGACGACCTATGGCACCATAGGTTTTAATTTTATTGTCTATCGCAATGTGACATATCGTTACTACTTTTAAGAGCTCGTATCTCAAAACCGATAATCTTACTCTGAGAACTTTACTCAGTATGCTTCAAGGTTCAGGTTAGTCTACTTATCGATTTGAGAAACGAGTTTTTTTTTAAAGTACCCACATATTTACGATTTTTAGTGATAGGGAATAATGATAGTGGACGAAGCGAAACAAGTATGTAAGGATCGTAGCAAGTGGAAAGAAGTGGTCTCTGCCTACCCCTACGAGAAAGAGGCGTGATTATATGTATGTATGTGTTTAGTGATAGAAAAATATCGATTAAAAAAAAAGAGAACAACCTAGTGGTTTAAGTTTTAGTAGCTCTACATAGTTTTATGGTAGGAAGTTAGAAGTTAAACCTTTTATAACAACCATAGCGTACCTCTATAATGCCCGAGGGCGTAACCATAGGATTTAAGATTCAAATAAAGTCCATCTAAGGATAAACAAGTATGTATAAGTAAGCAATGGTACTTTGAAGGAGGCTTTATAAACGCCTGCCAAGTTCCTGTTAAGTTAAAATTTTCTTTATCTAAGTATGACTGAGTTTACTATTTTGCCTTAACTAGTACCAACAGCCAAATTAGTGGTCTATCAATTTTTAAACAAGTTCCTATCAAATGAAAATGTCGATAAAGTCGAACTTTCAAGTTGACAGACACGTCTATTGGCAATATTGTTTTATGACGTGCAAACGATTATCAACTTTAGGGTGGTAGACCACATATTAGCCTGATGGTACCTTCGTACAACTTTGAATCCACTCTTTATTTAAAGTATTTACCCGTTTAAATTCTATAGCCTCTTAAATAATGCGAACGATTAAAAAAATTGCATTATCCAATGATCCATGAATTCTTAATAAGTAGAACTAACTTTATTTATTTTAATCTGGCATGAGAACGAACGCAAACAGCCATCGAAAATAAAGAAAAAAATGTTATGAATTCATATGACCAGCGTTACTTGAGCTCCGTTGCGATGTTAAGTGTAACGGTATAGGGGTCAGTTTAGCTTGGTTTTTTGCTTCCAGTTGTTAAGAAGGATTAACGGACATCTGCCATTGGAATTCAATATTTTGTAAAAAATAATACTTTAGGATGCTGCGTATGTTAAGCCTCTCTTGTGTGTTAATAATAATATTTAGTTTATTTAAAATCGTTATACTTACACTTTTAGGGGTACGTCGAGTCCTTTGGAAAACACCGTATTATGTAATTAATTATTTAAAAGATCTTAACATTGTGATGTTTGGCCCAATTTTTATTGTCTTGTTGATATCTTTCTTTTCTCAGATTTCAATGCAATTTGGTGAATTGGTAAAGTACACTATGTCCTACAAATTTTTCCATTGAGTTGCACAAAATGTATGGAAATTTCGTAACTAAACTGAAAATTTAGTATAAAATGAGGAACTCAAAATGAAAAAAAAAATGACAATAAAATAAAAATTGACCCATTTAGCGTTGATATTGCAGCTTTTAGATAAAAATTTCAGTAAGTTCTTGGATCTGGGACTTAATCGAAAAGTTGTGTTAAAACCTTTAATTTGCGACTGAATTTGCTTAATTAACGTCCGTATAGCCTAGTGTTTAAAGAACCTGACTACGTAGTTTGAGGTCCTGGGTTCGATCCCCGGGCGGGGCAGATATTTGTCTGAAAATTACGAGTGTTTGTTCTCGCGTCTTGGGTATGTTTATCGGTTGCCTAGTGCCCATAGAACTAGCTTTGCTAACTTTGGGACTAGCTTATTGTCGTCAAGTGTCCTGTAATATTTTTTTTGCGAAAAAAAAAGGTTGTTGCTAATAAATATATACTACAAATACAACCCAGTCGCGTTCTCTCACGCCTTCCCCACTTATCAAGAAAACCCCCCACAAAATTATTAATTTTTCAAATTACAGGGGCCGGCGACCTTTTCCCCTTACTTTAAGGCACACGATCAAGCTGTATCGCTTATGCCCTGTAATTTCACAGCAATTAGCCTAGTACTACCCCCTAGGTATTGAAATGATAGGCTGCCTAGTGCGGGGGGAGGGGGTTAGTCTTAAACACAGACAGCGTCGCGATAAACACCCCTTTTTTGCATCAGGGGTTAATAATAAAAACATGGGCGATAAACTTTTCTAGGTTAAAAACAATCCAAATGCTAAACAGATTTCGATAAACTGTACCCGACCGTTTGAGCTACGCGCATGCTCCAGAAAAGTGCAATCGGCCCCCCCACTGTCCCATACATACACCAGGGGCAAACCAACGTTATTTGTACGGGCCAGATCAATCAAGATTATGTCCGGTAATGCGTTAACCCTACGGAAAGTAACCCCTTCGAACCCCGCGACCCCGGGGGTTCCAATGTGTCGATTATTAGTGGTAATGTGGAAAGTATTAGTTCGCAACATTGCCTAATGGAGAAGCAAAAATATAATTAATGTTTACCCGCTGCTTCAAAGGCCTTTAGGTATAGCTAAGACAGTTTAAATAAAATTCCTATAAATTATATCGTGGTCTTCATTGACATTGTTTTAGCACACGCACACACACACACACGCACACACACACACACACACACACACACACACACACACACACACACACACACACACACACACACACACACACACACACACACACACACACACACACGCGCGTGCGTATTAATACCCAAGAGCCTGGGACCTCAAGCGTTGTATTCAGGTTCTCAGGTAAAAAGTTGGAAAACCCCCGACTTTGTCACTTCAAAGTTCAGTATCTCAAAAAAGGCTAAAACGATTCTGATTAAACATGTCTAAGAACCCTCGCTAGAAAACCTGGTTTCAAATAAAAAAACCTCATTCAAACGGTTAACCCGTTTAAGAGCTACGGTGCCACAGACAGACACAGCGGTCAAACTTATAACACCCCACTTTTTGCGTCGGGGGTTAAAAATAATCCAAATTAATTATCGCTAGTAGCCATAATTATAAGAAATAATTTATAATTTTCTCCAGTTTAAATTTGGAATACCGAGCTAAACAAACCTTTTAAAAAATTACGCCAACAATAGGTACCAAAACATTGCCGCTAAGTTATTAAACGGTACTATTACGCTTCCCCGCTGGGACTGGGGTGCCAGAACACTCACTTATTCATCGCACTCGACTTTATTTTTGTCCCGACACACGCGTATTTTAACCACTGGGTTAAAAAAACAAGCCTAAACAACACTAACGAAAGTCAATGCGATTCCCAAAGAGTAACGCACAGTGGGTCAAAAATCGCGGTCGGGACATGTTCTATTTTTAGTTTTGTTTATTTAGTACTCTTGAGATTTTTATTGCCGCAACGTCCAATAAATTTGAATAGTAAACGTATTTTGATTGCTATTAGTTATTGCCATTGTCGCTTGTTGTGACTATATCAACTGTTACAATAATAAATGCGATCCGACGAATTTGAGACAGAAATGTTTTTTTAAAGTAAACAGCTGCTTTTTTAACAATGTTTCTGATCCACGGCTCATTTGAGCAGTGAGATGAAAAAAGTTTTTAATCTCCTCGTATAAATTCATAGACGCGTTTTGTGCACAAGAAACGTGATTCGGGACTTTTGTACGCGTTTTTAACATTTGTTTGTTTCGTTTTATGTTACAAATGCAACAAAAGGCGACTTAAGTTTTTTTACTGCGCTTTTCTATTTAATTATTATTTTTTAAATATTTTAATAACGTTTTTAATCAATTATAAAACAGTAAAACGGTAAAAAATTCTCGCGTTCATGACTCTATTAAGTTAAGTATGCGAAACATGACGGTGCTTTCTCCGATCAATAACCAGTTCTCTTACATTGTGATAAAGTTCATTTATGTAACTATTATCTACTAGCAATCATAGATGGAACGGTTTGTTTTAGCTAGTCGTCGTAAAAATTAAGCGATACTTTCAAAGTCGGCTTTGATCTGATGTAGACTTTATGCGATATTGATAAGGTATAGAATGGTATGATGAGTATTATTAATGTTTTTATAATGTTGTTAGTTAGACCTTTAGGGCTGTCATGACCTTTTTGAGCTAAAAGCCTAGATTGACGATAGCGCTGCCGTTGATAACGTTTTACTGACTTTATCACGATCATTTTGCACCTTGCCTTATAAATCTTTATTGACTAGTACCTACCTATAAGAAAAACGGCAAGAATGTAGATCAGTCTAGATAGTAATTAATGCTTTTAAATAATTATGTGATGTGGTTATCTAGTGGGTCTTAACTTAACGTTTTTTTACTGTGGGTAAGATGTCGGGGTGATAATTACATTAAAAAAATGCATTATTTCATAAACACATTCGGTAAAGTTTTATTACAATTGTTGTTATATTATTTGTACATTGATGATTTATGCACAGTCAGTTCAGTGATAAACTATGGATAATAACTGAACAGAAAATCCCTAGTTAGTTTTTTTTTGTATGAACCATCTTGCTCGCTAATCCTGCCGTGAAGCAGCTGTGCTTGCAGTGTTGTGTTTCGGCGTGGAGACAGCCGGTGAAATTACTGGCACTTGAGGTATGGTATCCCATCTTAGGCCTTTAGGTTGGCAACGCATCTGCAATACCCCTGGTGTTGCAGATGTTTATGGGCGGTGTGATCTCTTACCATCAGGAGACCCACTAGCTCGTTTGCCATCCAGTAGAATAAAAAAATGTTTTTCTTATGTATTATTGTATTTTTTGTGTTAATTTGAATTTTGCAGTGCATTCGTTTTCTAACTGTAATGCTATAATTTTTATTGATAAATAATTAAATAATAAATACATAAATAACTGATGTAACTAAAACGTAACAGAATGACTTCGACTGTGAACTATGAATCAAATAACAACCGCGTACCCAAAAATATTAACAACCATGTCGCGCACATCCATAACGCACTAAATACAACTATCCTACAATAAAAACTTTAACAGCACCTCAAATAACCGACCGGGTAATCGTCTTAACGACCGAGAGGGCATTTAACCGACTGCCCCGAAGTGAGTCATTACACCACCTTTATTACGCCCTCTAATACCTCCGGCCCTCTGATAGCGTTAATGCCCTAAAAACTGACCCCCCAATGACCCCCAAGGGACTAGTTAACTGTGCGACTTTGTTAACTTAGGATTTACACTGCAGTTTAATGTACTAATGTCTTAGAAATGTCTTCGGAGATATTGCGTACCATCAAGATGGCTGAGGTCGGTGAAATGTCAATGTGTGAATTTTGAACGAGTTTTGTTCAGTTTTTTTGCGTAGGATTTAATTTTAAATCAAAAGAAGGCATGTTCATGTAGGTTTCATGGAAAAAATAAAAAAAAGCATTAACAAAAACTTCGTTGCTCAATTTATCTAAGATAAGTGATACGAGCAATTTTGCGGGTTTGTTTGTATACAGTGAATCATTACCGAAAACGAGGACAAAAAGATACTTAGTTACGACGAAATTACCGTGATCCAACACAACGGTGTCATCTCATTGAGACGAACGTCCCAAATAACATGTCCGGCGACCGAAATTGCAGGTTACAGCAACTGTCAAAACCCTGACGCCTCCGCCATTTGTAAATTAATAAATCAAGCACCAAGACGCGCTAGTGACAAACCTCGCATCAAAAATTACAGGTCACAAATCGTCACACACCGGGGCCATAAATCAACTCAAATTCTTTGTGGGATAAAAAAAACTGAAACTAAGCAAATACCCGTCCCGTCTACCTGCCCTCGTATCTTTTGAATACTTTTCTTGTATTAAAATAAAATTTGTGAACGCACGGATTTCGGGACAAAAAATTCAAGAAAAACGTTCCTTTGATGCCGTTTCCCGTTCTAACTCGCGACGGCGTCCTGCTCTAATGGGGATGACGATACACAAGCCAAAACTGAAGCGTCATTTAGAAATTTTTGCCTTCGAGTTAAGTGTCTCTGGAGGAAGTTATGGATAAGGATTACTCCGCTGATTGGGACCTCGATCTAAATACTTTGTTGTAAATAAAAGAGACAAACAATCATAAACAGACAAGAAATAACAAAACGGAGCGTTGTATTATCCCTTTCTATTCATTAACATAACAACCCCATAAAGGCGGATAGTGGAGCCCCGTTCGACATAAAGCCACCGTCACACGTTGCACATTTTGACGACACAAAGCGCAAAGCGTTAATACATTCCGTTATGAATAATTTTCGATCATTTACATATTTACGGCAGGACCCGCGAGCCGCGCTAACAAAAGGAGCGTCCCACGTCTAAGTTCTTTTAATTCCAGCACTGAGTCAAACAAAAGGTAAACAACCAAACCTCATTTTATAGACCTTCGTTTATGGCCACAATATTCAGTAGGAGTCATTTTGTTAAGAATATTTATGGCATTTTTTGTGTGCCCCGAGGAGAAATGACTGATATTTGACGTTTACAAGTATACCATAAAGACATTTGTTCATTACGTCGTTTTATGGCCGGTAGTAAAGCGGACGATATAAATATATTCGCACGTCGTTGTCGGAACAGGTGATAGTGATAGTGAGACCGCTCGCGTCGCGTCCTCGTCGCCTCGCCCTCGCCTCGCTTGCGCCGCACGCGCGCGCTATAAATAACATTTTGTAACAGGAACGCGTCATATTAATACACTATAATTTTAAATTTCGAACTACTTCAGTAGCGACTCGACCGACCAGCATTTTTTCGATAAGAGAGAAAAACAAAAAAATCACCTGCGCTCGTCTTCATAAAAAGTTATTAAATAGGAGGCGACTTAACTAAATTACAAAACTCGACCTTTGCGCATTGTAGAATAATTTACCATTAAAGCCTGTGCGGAATGCGCTCGATTCTAAATCATATATTTACGTGTGACAAGCGTCAAAATCCCGTGCGTCGGTTGATTTATTAAAAGTCTGACGAGATCGATCAGCCGGCATCTTAGGTAGCGTTCGGTTGCTTTATTTTATCTTATAAATAGATTTTTTATTACAAATTACAGGGTACCACGTTTGGTAGCGATTTCGATGCCGTCGCTTGTCCACCGCGTATGGTAATAAGCACCCTTTAAACGGTACATTCATTATGCACTTTAATTGGTGCCCAATAAAGTTTAGTCTCCGTCGGATCCGGTTCAGATTCCTCGGTCGTGCGATGAGGACTTTACGAATTTAATGGCAGGTTCCGTAGTTTTTTACGCTCAGGTAGCACCGGCGTTCTGGGAGACAATTTTTCCTTCAAATATCGTATCTTCTCGAATTCTCACGGCCAAAAGTAATAATAGCGCCGCAGAATGGCTTATAGTAAGATTTCGTGGCGATTGTTGCACACACGCGTCGAGCGCCCTCGGCGGGACAAAAGAGCTTACACGAAGGCATTTATTCAATTATACAAACAATACAGTATTTCGACCGAAAGTGCACAAAGCGAGCATAAAAGATTCAGGTAAGTGAAATGAATAGAGAGAACGACGATTGTCGTCGGACAAAGATTTTAGGGACGAGTCAAAGTTACGGCTGTTTATTTTTATGAGACATGAGGAACGGGAAATAAAGGCTTTAGAAATAGTTTAGGAGTTTAATCGACGGTATGCGTTAGTCAAACTCGTGTAAAAACGTGTCGATTCATAAAGCAGCGTTTCGCGTCGCGATCGACGGCTACCATTTTGTCAGCGACGCGTGGTTTTTATGGAGATATCAAATATAATGGGAACATTAAGCGAGCCGGAGCCACACCGAATATCTAACAGATACATTCGATACAAATTGTATTCACCCGCTTCATTGAATTTAAAGTGCACGTAAACAAAACTTGCTCGAAATCTCGGCGCGATCAATTCGGAATCAAAACAGGTCCACAAAAAGCTTTTGGCGTAAAAAAACATTGAAAAAATACTTAAAATTGACCATTTCCACCCAAGACGCGGTATCAGCCGATCGGGCACCTTATTAGCATTTAATTCGTGGTAAAAAGTGGGGGCTCCACGGGTCGCTGCCCCTCCAAATGACGGACTTCCTCGCCGCGGGCGGGGGAGGGTTATGTGTTTCACGTAATTTCGGCTGTGAATTTTCGATTGGTTAGATTGGAGGCCAATTTTGGGGACTTTTAAGTACCTACTTACATATAAACAGCCTGGCATCAAGCCGCTTGCCGGCAAGATACTGGAACTACCTACATGTATTAGATCCTATGCCTAAGCGACTAGAAGTATGTATAGTATGATGTTTACATTATTTTGTCTTCAGAGCTGGCAGCGTTATACAAAAGTTCTCTAAAAGCCTTTGTGTGCATTATTTATTTAAACAAAACCCATTGACGAGGTTGCTGATGAAACACTTCAAATATTTAAATACATCAATAGTAGACTTTCGTTGTAAAATTGTGTCATTAACCCAGTATCTTATAAAAATCAAAGAATCGTTAAAATTCTAGGAGAGAAAGAAATGTTATCGTTGATCTGAAACCACCTGCTCTGTAGTGCTGTTCAAGCTTATCGTCTGATCTATCGGTTTTGTTTTACTTTTCTTTGTGGGAATAATCCCAAAGCTTTGTCGCTGAAATAAAAAAAAAGAAACTCGAAACTTAAAATGATTTTTTATAACCCAAAATTGTTGCAACTGAACCACTGTGCGTGTCTCTGCAAAAGTGAGTTTTTTTTTTCAATAATGCTACATGAAACCCGACTGTGACATAAAACAGGTTATAACATAGAAGTAATGATAGCCTCAAGAATCATAGCTATTATTGTGGGCGGGAGCGAACTACCTTACGTTCACCATTAGTGCCACCGTTATTACGGGTTTTAAACCATTACTGGACGTGTATTATATTTGTCAAAAAACAAATTCGATAGAACCACTGGGGCTTCTTTCATTCAAGCGTTTTACGTCAAAAACCTAACCGATACGAAAAAAAATCACCGTCATTTTATTACTACTTACTCTTAATCGTAAAAAATATCCTAGCCAGAAGTCCACAGCAAAAAACCATTTCTATTTTATTAACTGGCCGAAAAGAATTTAAAAAATGCAACGCATTTTAAAACAAATTTTAAAAATCGAACTGAAACGTCAATTATTCCCCATAATCAATAATTCTTAGATGACATTTATGACTCGAGAGATCTTAATCGAGTTCATACATTTTAATGCCATCCGTTTATCGAAAGGTCCGGAGGAGTTTATACCTTATCGTAATGCAATACATACGTATTTTATACGACAATTTGCTACAAAATGTATGCATGTGCTATGAAAAAAAAAATGCTAAATACGAGTATGATGTTATACTGTCAAAAAACGATGCAAAATAGACAGCTTAATCAACTAAAAATGTCTGTACATAATTTTGAGGTTTTAGTTAATGTTATGTTTCGGTGAGGCAGGATAAAATATTGAGTGTTTTTTATGTAAAAAAATTGTACCAGCTTAAGTGATTTCCTGGGTTTTCTTTTTCTTGCGACAAGTGTGAGTGTACTTTTACAAGGTATCATAAAATCATCTAGAATTATAATCATTGTGTTGTAGTTCTTTTAGTGATTCTAAATGATCACCCACTGCTATGATAATTAACAATTCCCAAATTTGCCATGAGCATATCCTATCTAAGTATGATTATGAAAACATGCTGAAAATATTTACCAAAAAAAAATAGTTTGGCTAAAAATTGAATTACCTAATAGTGATTTTATATCTGTATCTTTTTAAAACAATTTTCTATATGCAGTAGGTACGGCGCTTCTGGCGTATGACGTCACACGCTCGTATTACTTTCTGTCTGATCTTAAATTTCATCAAACCTAATAACTATGTTTTTGTATTTAAAGGTAGCCTAAAAAATGTTCTTCTGTTCGATAACACGCATTGTCAAGTTAAATAATAAAAAGAAACAAATACCGTATTATTCACTGAAAGTGTTCATTCAAGATGACGTTACATTTTTGACATATTAGGTATATTTAGAATTATGGCAAAATTTACAGAAATCATTTATAAACATTAATTATATATTATCCAAAAACTTACAAGGACAGTTTAGCTAATCAAAGCACTAGTTGTAATACCTAATCCGGATTCATTTGTGATACCTCATATTATAATAAAATGTAATAAGTATTCGCTACGGAGACTTAGCACTAGGCATCATTAGCATTAAAAAAAAACCTACACAGTGTAAGTTTTTACGAGCGTTAGGATCGTAAAAAAATACACATTGCTAATTAAAATCATTTAGTACAGAAATCAGTTAACAAACCCTCCGTGCGCGCACGCAGCCGCCGTCGTAAAATGCAAAGCATTAGATACATTTAATTCAAATACTCGTGTTATATGTTAATAGCTTTATTGTGTGGGTTCAGGTTTTTGTCCATTTAATTTTGATTGTTTTGTCCGCGCCTCCGAACCACTGTGCGAACTCCGGACCAACAGTTTGGGAAACTTTATGATGTGAAAATTCGTGTAGCTTTCAAGTTAAACGCCTTCATTCAACGGATATGTGCTCTTTTGTTTTAATATTTATGTATTACTTTACTTAGTTTACACTTTGAAACTGCACAGAGGTTTATATAATCCCACAAAAAAAATGAGTTCGCCTATGACAAGACAAATTGCGATTGTACTTATACATGAAAAAAAGCTCTTTATAAATGTTAATAGAAGCTTTAGAAGCATTACGGCCGCATAAAAAAATTGTCAACGCGACTTTTTTTATATTCATAGCGTTAGGTCAAACATGTAACGTATTTCTAAGAAGGTTACAGGTAGAGTCAATAACATTTAAAAAAATCCGTCCACGGCTGTATGATAGCATCTCATATCCGGTCAAGAGGTTCAATGTCGAAAAAAAGTGTTTCTTAAGTATAAAAGGTGATTAAACAGCGCAGATGAGTCGTGTAGGTACTAAATTACTCTTAAGTTACAAAAACATGTAATGGGTTTGACAAAACCGCCAGCTACCTTTGTTGCTAAAAACAGAATGATCAACTTTGGCAAAAGTGGCCTGTTTTAAATTAGTTGTGTTAGTTTTTAGCGTTAACACAAATACCTATTATAATGTAAATTATGATAGATGGGTATTCTTAAAGCTTGTTAAGCCTGGCCATTAATGCGCTTTCAAGTCAATACAGAAAAAGAAACAAAATTCAAATTGCATTCGAACGGTCAAGCCGCCTGTCTGATGTCAGCTGTTTTGTTTTTCTTTTTGACGTTAAGAAGCACAGGCATTTATTGCATTCTGCCCTGCTGCGCTAAAATGATTAGTATCTGATTAATTGGAACAAAAATCTTTAAATAAATTAAAATATTTTTAATGCAAAAGTTAGTTTATCGTCGGGTTTTATTTATATCTCGTAAACCGCACTGCGTGATATCTGAGAAGAGCATAATGATTTCATGTGGATCGTGAATGTTTTTTTTTAATAAAAAGTTCAAGTTATCAGATGTACTCTAAGTGACCTACGATCGAACTTTTGCCATAGTATTTTAATGTAAGTTAGTGTAGTATGTATAGTGTAACCATTCCCGTAAATACAACATTACTTATGTATGTAGTTTGAGATATATATGTATGGTCGACCAAGAAAGTGCTTTACCAATTTTAAAGACAGTTCCTTCCTACTTTATTTTTGCTTCCTACTTCAGAAATATAACAATAAGTCTGATTGTCATACTGACTTGTGAGTGAAAATAGGCTTTGACGTTTTAAGCGCTACAAATGACATTAAACCTTAGGGTGGTAAACCAATTTTTTGGTCGACTATACCTACACTTTTTACAATACTAATGCTAATAAAACATCCTGTGGTGTTTTGAAGTTGGTAAATAACTTCGTTCATGGTGTCGCTTCTGCGTCGCTAGTCTGTGGCGTGCTCACGCGCAGCCAAGCGAGCGAGCATTTTATTATTATTACGCAGGTAGCATTACGCTCCTGCCACGCTCGTCTAACGCATTATAATTCCAAAAATTACAATTACACCATAAAAAAAACACATTATAAAATCGCAAGTTTATTCATACACCTTTTTCTGTGTCCACAGATACGCCAAGAAAAACCTTATTATATAGCGGACCCCGAAGTCGACTCATTAGTAAGTATTATTTAATTTTATTAGAATCCTCAAACCGAGGAGATAAATTAAACACGAGGGATCAGTTTAATACGCCATAAAGTAGTGAACATTTTATAGTTCACCTCGAGCGACCAAATAATTTACGATTTGATTAGTTAAAAAGCTGTCTAAAATTAACCACAGGTAAACGAGATATATTTCTCGGAATAACAAAATAGAGTAATACGAATAAAAAATATATATATATTGTCACTCATAAAAAGCTGAATCGCACCGTGCGCCTCCCGCGGCTAGCTGGGACAAAAAGTGAAATAATAAAACCAAGATGGCGGCCACCCACCGACGCAGTTCGACACGGATACTTAACCGATTTTTAACAAATAAAATCTTAGGCATTACGAATCGCTGGGCAGCGGGGGCGACGCGCTGTATTTTGACTTTGTTAGGGAAATTACTGCGTCTGAGTCTGCGCGGTGACGCACCGAGCTGCGTCGCGGCATCCACTCGCGCGCAGCCTCCAGCCTCGCGCTGCCAGCGAGAACAGGCAACGTGATAAAGCGCTCAGCCAGGCAGCTTAACCGGCTATCGTAGACAAACTTAACCACCGACTTTAAAAAACAGTAGCTTGACGGAGCGCCATAAACTAAGATGTCTTACCTGCACTCTGATAAGCGTCATTCATGCACTTCGCCAGATAAGGAGCCCAAACACACAGCGACATCCGGGCGCTGGGTAAACTTACAACAAAAATAAGTAAATGTGAAACCACCGGGTAGTTTGACAGATCAAAGTTGCCATGCCATTAAATCGAGATTTGAAACCGTTAACGTATTTCGAGCGGCTTTAAGTTTTTCAACATGTTAATTAAAAGACCAAGTAAATTGCTCTAATTTAATAAAATAAAAAATTGCGCAGGGGCAGAGTTCTTTTCACGTCTTTTGTCTCCATATGTCTCCCCGGAGCTATTCCTGTTAGCGGCCGTTTGTATGCAACTGACAGTTTTGGAATTGTTTGCGCTTAATCGTTGCGCCCAAAGGACTATTGTGGTGCGCAGGCGCCTGCAAGGTGCCGCGTGACGTCACCGTTGAGCTCACGCGCCCACGAACAAAGCTTGTTGACCGTCTCAATAAGCGGCTATAGTGCCTTTTTTCTCGTTTAGCTTGTAAAAGATGTAAACAAATTTACTAGTTAAGCTTGAAAAATGCCTTAAGCAGGTGATGAAATTAAACCCGAGGCTGATGAAACTTGCAGTGTGGTCATATCCACGAACAATTTAAGCTTAACAGACAGCACGTGCATGCCATGGGAAGTTCAGCAAGTGGTCAGCGAACTGGTTAATGTTAGTTTAAACATAGGAAGCACTCTATATGATGAACTGGATGACGTGGTAGGTCCCAGGAGTCGTGGGCCAGGGCATGCTTTCTTTAAGAGAATAGTCATAGATCCAGCCAGTAGATATGTTTTGGCTGATGATGATGATGATAAAACATTAGAAAGCAAGGCACAAAGTTAAGCTTAAGCCTCAAATACTTCTCCAACTTATAAATGCATCTATGCGTGAGCACATGACAGCCCCAGTTCCGTATTCAAACATTCTGGTATGATATTAAAACCAACACACCAAATTCAACATTGTACCCATCCGCCGGATCGGTCACGGGCTGTATTTGAACACGTCGCATCTGTGTTTGCCTCTGACAGCTTTTTGAGCTCTGTTGGACTGTCAAGCAGTAGCTGGCAAACACGGAGGTCATTAGTTTGTGGGTTTAGGATTACGATTTGTTTGAATTTATGGGGTCAGCAAATATCTCTGGAATTAGCCCAGATACATTCCTGGTGGAACAGCTGAGCAGGCAAATCGTGTGTATTCACGCATGCTCCAGCTCCAAAATCTTATAATTGAAGATTTGGGGCCAGAAAGAACTGCATCAGCTGCGTTAACTGTCACGTAGACTGTCCGACCGACAACAGGTCAGGACATAAATAAGGTGAAGACATATTAATATAAAACATGTTTCATGGAATTTTCTTTTTAACTTAATATCTTCTATGGACGTGCAAGTCGATAATGGCCAAGTTAGCGAATATCAAAGTGAGGTAGATATCTTTCACAGACACTAAATGTGCTCAATATTGAAGCAAAATCGCAACTCGAAACAACTTCTCGAACTGAATTTCACGATAAGGAAGCATCAGTTAAGTCAATGATGTACAGAAGTTTGATACATCTAAACAATTGTCTATGCGGAATTGAATACTAAAACAGTTACTGTTAGAAAAAAAGTAATGCCAACAAAACATAATGTCTTCGAATACTTTTAAAGCAGCTTTAAAATGTAGTTATTGCCACATTATGCACCTCTAAAAGGCGGGTTATGCGAAACAACAGTGAAAACCATCAAAAGGTACCAGGACATAATAAGTGATAAAGCGCAACGCCCTTTTACTGAAGAACGCTGCAGCGTCATGGATCCCTAGTCCCCAAAGCAAACAGGAGCAAGTGTACACAGAGTTAAAACATATTTTTATCTGTTAACGCGCCTGTGTCAACGAGAGACTGAATAAACAGAAGGAGGGTGGCGCTGCTTGCTAGGAATATGGATTTAATTGATATTGCCTTTGGCTTGCAAAACAGGACTGCGCAGAAGGAGACCAAATGATGCAATGCGTTTGGTGTTACGGCAGCATTATGTCTATTACGCTCGCAATCGCCGTCTCTCTCTACCTATCTAATACCGTTTGACGGACAAAAATAGTGACAGCAATCTTATGTATACAGTCATCTGTGATCACTTATCATCAGTTACTTCCTCGTTTTCCTTCTTGGAAGCCAAAAAAGACTTGAAAGAGTGCAGAATGGTAAAATTTGTTTTAATCAGAAAGTTGCGCAGTATGATAATGTGCTCAATAAAGTTTTGTTCAAAGACAAATCATAGTTACTGATTTAAAATAGTTCCTTCCTTAAATCGTGTAATAACAAAGACCAAAATTGATTAAGCTCTCGCGTGGAAATGGCATTGACATCATCTAATTTTTTGACACATTTCCGGTGCAATATAAGCTTCTTGCAATAGTAGTTGTCATTATGTATTTTCACGTAGCACTATGGTGAAACGTGTGATATGTCAACAAATGACAGAATTCTTGATATGCTACAGGCCAGTCTCGTCGTGCCACGCTTGTGCTATATTCTGCAGATGTCACTATTGCCTGGTAGAGATGGCAATACGTTAGATATTCAAAAGGTTTAGGGGAATGTAGTTGTTGGTATTATTGGATGATTATGAAGAGACAATCAGAATTGAGGATATATCGAATGAAGTGCATACTTAGAATGATTTGATTAGGTGGAAGTGGAAGGAGGTGTTTCATAAAAATGATATTCGCATTTGTATAATGATTTATAGGATTTTACTATATCCCCCCCCCTCCACCCTTGAAAAGTGGCAGAAAAAATGTCGCGCTAATCGTTTACTGCGGTACCTTTAACATAAATGATAAAGCAATGTCTTCACACATCGTACAAACTTTACGTCCCTTTACGTTGTATGAAAAATTTCGTACTTCAGACACTTTTATATCGCTTTCTGAGTTATAAACCAAAGACAAACAAGCAATTAAACCCTCATAAAAATGATTTATGGCACTGTTAAGCTGAATCTGATGTAATTGCTTTAATCGAAGTTAAAGTTGATGATCAAAAAAAGCTAATTACTCCACAACTAAATCTGAAACAAATCTTAGTGCTATTAAAAATGCATCAAACTGAAATCTATATAGATGTTATCGAATAGTCGGACAATGCGAGATGATAGCATCGAATTGTTTTAAGTATAATCATTTTTTTAAAGACCTTATTACAGTGGGAGAAGGTACAAATGTGGCAGTTGTTATTACTGATTGGTTGCGTGATGCATACTTAAAAGGTTACCAATTTCGGAGCTCTGTGGGACGTGGATGCAATACAATACACACACTGGTTATTGAGCAAAAAGACATCTTAGATTTTTAAAAACGGGTTCGAACCGTCATGACTGCGAGTACGTATGATCCTAGGTTTCAATCGAGGAACGATTTTTTTTTCTGAAACTGTGTATCTATCCTGTGGAACCCTATAGCTTAGGTTAGTTTTAAATAACAGTCTTGAAGTATAGTTAAAAAAATCGTTTAATTTGAAACAGTTGAGAAATGAATTATCAGTACAAGCTTTGCTTAGTTTGGGACTAGGTTAATTGGTGTCAATAATGTCCCATTTGTTTTTTTGGAATCTTTTTGTATTTTTTATTCCATCTCTTTATTCCATATTTGTTACTTTTACGGTCATCCCGTAAAACCCATATCGAAAATACAAAGTGACTAAATAAGAAAACAAACAGGCTGAGATATGTGGTGCATAGGAGAAATTCGTGTCTGTATCACTGTCCAGTGGTGGTGTAGCAGTATAGCACGTGGCACGGAATGTCGAGGACCTGGGTTCGATTCCCAGCGCTGGTCTTATTTTTCTGGTTTTTCTATGCATCTATATTTCAGTTTGTATTTCCCATGATATTTATTATATTTTCGGCGAAGTATTAGAAAAACCTCCTGGTTAATACTTCGAGTGTGCTACCAACTGCACCACGAGGCTCGAATTCATGGGTTGAGGATTTATTTTCAAAAATCCTTAATTTTGTTTGAGCAGTTACGTGCTGATAAACAAATGCTGGCAAAGAAGACATAGAGTAAGAGACCTCTACTAATTAATGTCTAATTACAAAGTTAACTTTTGACTTTGAGTACGGTAACGGTAGGTATCTCTCAGATATAATACCAGAACCTACAGTGGTGAAAGAGGCCGTAAAGACGGAATAGCTCAAAATACATTTTTATGAATGGTTTACTTGTCTACTTAAAACTTCTATGAGAACTAAATTAATTCGAGGACTAAAAATAGCACGAATTTAACTTAACATAAAGTAGAGTTTGGGTCTTAAAATCAAAAGAGCTAAAGTACAAAATTGTAACGTCCCTGACGTGTTTAAAAAAGTCGTCTTATGTCATGTCTACTCCCGTTGCCATGGTCACGGCTGAATCGATTAAATATCGATGTATCGCGCATCTCGACGCCTATTGTCGATGGCTGCTTTGTGTCGCGTCCGAGACGAGCCGACTACGAAACATCGACCTATAGTTGTACCTACGATACATGTTAGTATTCTTTGTGGTTAATTTCTATCCTTTTCTTTACAGATGGTGCAAGCGATACAAGTGCTACGGTTTCACCTATTAGAATTAGAAAAAGTAAGTAACAAAAACTTATTATTTCATCAAAGTGGAATACATTTCGACCGGCCCATCTATACGGGAACCTGTTCCGAAAAATATCACCTAACATTGTCCGAACATAATATCGTTTCGATTATCTCGGGGTCCGATTCTGAGCCGCGATACGGGTATCGATCTCGCAACCGGTCGCGACACCTTCTGTTTTAAACATTCGAATTTCAAATTTGGAAAACTATATCGAACCCGAGCGTCAGGTGTTCGCTGCGTTCGCTGAATGAGGCCGCGGTTCGGGTGTTGTCGGGTTTTCGGCCATTTCGGACGAGGCCGGTTTCTTGTGCCCCGCTTCGAATTGTAACGGTAAACGCAGGACGCTTTTTGCTATCCACCATCGAAACCAACAATCTGCGCGTAATGGAATTAATTACAAGCATGTAATTTAAATCTCTTGCACTGTAACCGTTCCCGAGCGGGGTACGTCTTGTCAATATTATGGTCACGATTCTACGAAACAAGTTTGACTAACGTCTATATCGAGACGAATGATCTCTAGAAACGAGATACCTCCTCGGTCGCTCCCATAGCGGATTCCATAAATATCCGGCGCCGGCATTGAACGCGTTAGAAAACCGGTAAATTTGGTGAAGAAAAAGCACTAATACAAAAAGCTGTAACGAGATAACCTGTAATGCGATACCTCTGTACGAATCGCTGGCCGGAGGGACAGATAAAGGCCATTTAAAAAAATAAAAATACGCGTTCGAAATTCAAAATAGCGGCCCGCGGCAGCGAGCGAGCGCACTTCGATTTAAACTGCAGCAAGAAACAAAACAGACCAAAAGGCTCCTAGATCCACTATACCTGTCTCCGTTATCGAAAAAATGTTTTTTGCTCGCTGCTCATATCCCATACACGTCGGTTTGTATCTCGTCTCCGGTTTTTGTAGAGCAAGGATAAAAAAACACTCCGTTAGTTCGATCCATTTCCGCTCCACTACGCGCGTCCACAGGTGAAGCTTTTTGATCTTAAAACTAATAATTAAAAATAAAATACAAACCAGCCCGGCCCGCGCACAATGAGCTCTTGTTAAGTGCACCGTTTTTTCTCCACTTTGCTGTAATTACTTCACTTTTTTGATAAAACATTTTTAAGCGACGCCAAAAGGAGCGTCAATTTTTAACTGACTTCAAAAAAAGTGGTTATCAATTCATTTGTTTTTTTTTTTGTAAAAAAATGTCAAAGGCTTTGTAATGATTTGTAATGAGTTAGGGAAACATCGGAATCTGAAACTCGACCGATGGTGGACTTTACGAACGAAATCATGTTTACATTATAATATCAAATAACGTTTTTGATTTATGTTTTTGATATTTTTAAATATGGCCGCCGGCGGTCGCAGGCCTCCGTGCCTAAGTCCTTTTCCGTCGCTTCCCTGTGATTGGTCGTCACAATATTTTTTATGTGCCCACTGACTGTTCCCTAATTACGTTATGTGATGTAGACGTTTGGATTCCTGCGGTAAAGCGAGCGCTATAAAAAACCTTATTTTCTAATACATATTTCAAATTCGGAACGTGGTAATAATTTTATGCTTGTTAGTTCAAATTTGAATTTCGAACGCGTAATTTAAGTTTGAACACGCTATTTTTAATTGAGGAGTATGTATTACTTTTTTTTGTAAAAAGTTCGTTATTAAAAAGTAACAAACAACTCAAGGATGTTGTTTTTTTTTCATATTTTGTTTCTAAGTCGTAAACGTTATCTGTAGCGACGTGGCTAAGTGATTTACGGCGTGGGTCAGATTTGTTGGTTTACGGGCTGGGCTCGAACCCGGGACCCCGTTTACGACGCATGCGGTTTTATAACTTTTTATTATGCCCCTCTAATGCTTTGTCCACAACACGACGAGTGTGACCGTTTCGAGATTAAAAACGGTGTGGAGAGTGTTGTTAATTAATTAACATGATTGTTTATATTGCTAAAGCGATAGCAATTTTCTGATTTTCGTAAAAACTTGAAAATTACCTACAACAAATTTAACTGTCTATCAACCATGTAAAAAGTTTAAATTACTTAAATGATTAAAGATTATTTTTAACCATTAAAATGCGAACTCTCTTTAACTCCAAACTAAACTAAGGTGCCAACCGGAGTTCATTTGAATGCGGCCCGAGACCGGTTGTTTATTTTGATTTAAAAAAAAAGCCTCGAAAGAATCCGAGCCGACCCGAACCGTGTTATGCAATATGGCCGCCATTTACATAAATATTGGCAATTTATATTGGGCCATATTGGAGAGCTTTCTTTGGAAGTAAACGTTTGATTATTGGAGTATAAATATTTGCAATAGTGTTCGGGTTTTATAGCCATTTACCTAACTAATCTGTAAAGTGTGCAAAGACAAGCAATAAACGCAAAAACATTTTTTTTTCTATTTTCCACATTCTGTGAATTTTTCATTTCATTCAGTTTCATTAAATTCCATTTATAAACCCAATTAGATTTACACTAGTAGACGATATAGCAACTCAAAAGTCAAAACAAGTAGGTACCATATAGATTTTATGTTCGTTTTCTTTCAAGAAAACTGTTCGAGGCTAATAAAGTAGGATTCTAAAAATAAAAGGAGAGCTATATCAACAGCACTGGACTAGGTCACTGCGAAAGATATTTCCACTAAAACGCGGTTATAGGTATATACAATCCTGCGACGTCCATCTCAGATTAATCTGGTGCCAACCGTCGGCCGTCGCATTAGCAAAGGAAATGGCACATAGCGGACCCTTTTAGCGGCCCTGGCACGGATCGCAGCGGATAGCCCACAATGTAGCCAAATGTCAAAAACGTGGTAGGTAAAAGCCGGCTTGCTTGAAGAAAGGTAACCTTAGATAAAAATAATTGCATAGAAAACAATCACAAATAAAGATGAAGTAAGTAAAGATTGTCCGTAAAAAATGTTGCTTAAATAACTGGTCGTAAAGAACAAAATATTTCAAACTTAAAGCCCAAGTTCAAACGACCGATAGAAATTCGAATAGAGAACGTCTATACGTCAACGGGCGGCCATTATATCACATTTCATTCCAAATTTAAATAAAAAGTATTCGTTCAGAAACACCCCATATCTCAATCCGTGAGTCGCTCATTCCAAATTTAAATTTCTGGAAAGAGTTTGATGTTCGAAACGATAATCGCCTCGAACCCGACTGTCGGAATGCCGTAATATCTCATTAAAAGCATTACCTGTTAATAAATAACGACGTATCGAGGTAAAGGACGCTAACGACTTTAAATTCTCGTCCCAAGGAAACACGACTCAATTTAATGTAACCACGGCCCATCGTTCCAGCGTTTACTAAGTCACCGAGAAAACAGTTCCAAATTTGAATCCCCGAAGAGTTACGATGTCAAATCTTAGTCGCTGTCACTTAAATCGAAAATAGTATCGGCGTCGGTCACAAACGCGGGATTAGACTCGAAAATGTTTGATTTTATTTTGAACAGTGTGTTTACTCTGTCATCCGCGAGCTTATGAAAGCACTCTCAATCAAGATTTTGACATTGACAGCGCGGCCGGCCGGGCGTAAAGCGCGCAGTAGCGTTTATCCGCTGTAGTGTCAATAAAATTCTCACAGTCATAAATATGAATTTCAACGGTTGGTTGTAAAATTCAAATTATGATAAACAAACTGCAGCCTGGCCACACAGCGGCGCGTGTGAGTCTGAATGTATAATTTACAAAAACCTGTCGATTAGGAAATTAGTATCCCGAAGACATAATTAGCTGTCAACGGCGGGAGCACCGTTTCCGCTTCCGGCGCTCAGTTCTATTTTCGAAATCCGCCAAGACGCCGTGGCGTGTTCCTTTTTCGAGATCGATATTTTTTCTCTGCAAATGCGAGCCCCACCTGCCAGCGTTTTATTACTTTTCACCGTGTAAATGCTGTCTAAAAATTTCGTTAGTCGTTTTATTGCTTCATGTTAATTTCTAAGCTAATTATGCCTATGAAAATGTATACAGCGAGCGTTGGGAATTAATACCCGCCGGGGGCCGGTGATGGGATAGAGTAGAAAAAACGGTAAAAATGAGTTTCGTGCCGTTTTTACGATTCATTTGGAGTTTTTACTAGTAAGCGACAGTTGGCCCGCGAGCGTCCAAATGTATTCCCTTTGTTTCTATTGTTGGTTTTTTTTTCTTCATCTTTGTATGCTGATAGTAGTTTAAAGGTCGCAGTCAGACTTCGCAGCCAGTTCGGTTGTGAATTAATGAGCCTGGCTGCAGGGAAATTTAGATGTCACTCTGCCTGACACGCGCTTGCTAAAGTAATTATTTAGTAGAAATATGTTAATGAAGTAATATTGATGTTAATTTTGTAAACAATGTGACGTCTGAATTTCCTTTTTAATTTCACCAATCAATCAATCCAAGTTTGACTGCTTCTGATGAATTTTGTAATAGTTGTTTTCTAATCGCCGTTTTTCAGATTTTGTTAATGGTTTTCTATGTTGTCTGAACGCCAGTGTTCAGTATGTCATGGCGTAAGCTAGTCAACAGATAGAAATCAATGGCACACTATATCCAACGGTATCTCAAGAGCAAATATAGCTGCTGCTTATGGTTGAAACCAAGACAACATGAGACCAAAACGACCGTTACTGTCAAAGAAGTACCTACTTATTTTGCTGTATAAGAAAAAGAAAAACTTAGAAACTTTTTGTTTAGGTCTAGCAATCTGTAATTAAAAAAGGCATGTCGCGGTCTCGAGGACAAGGTTTCTGATACTGCATCTGCATTAGGAATACCTGGAGTTTTGATTCCTGAGCATTTGCGTTCCATCTTTAAATTCGGCAATTTTTAACATTGGTACCAAAAATCTCCTAATAATAAGAACAACAACAGCCTAAGAACAATCGGAAGTCGATATTTAGTTTATAGATGACAAGTCCTGAAGTAGCCCAGATGTGACTCCTCTGGTTAAAGCTGCAACTATACCTCCGCCGTTTGCGCAGGTGCACGAGCTCTGCGACAATTTCTGCCACCGCTACATCAGCTGTTTGAAGGGCAAGATGCCCATCGACCTGGTGATAGACGAGCGGGAGTCGGCGCGGCCGCCGGACGCCAACGGCGAGCGCTCCGCCGCCGACAGCAGCCACGACGGCGCCTCCACCCCCGACGTCGTGAGTACCCCCTACAATAGCAAACCCCATCTCATTCAGAGGCGCGATCCCCAGCTAGCACCCAGCTCTACCACGAGCTACCTCGTGCACCCCTGCTCTTAGTTTGGCCATTGCAAAAACGAAGTACATAAGGGGGTGCTCGCATTTTAGTTAGATTCTCTCCGCCTCCCTTCGCTTGTAATTTGTACGCACGGCCTCCGAGAGCGTCGCGAGACGCTCCCGGAAAGCCCTAGTTTAAGTTCCTTTAGAACAAATCTTCGTTTTTGCAATTGGCCAACCTCTTTTCACTGTACGATTATTAGAAATCAATTTTAAATAACGAACACTATCAAAATTTGCACACGTCACAGTGGAGGGGTGAATTCGGGTGCGATTCTCTACAAGCGGAATTTAGTTTTTTTTGCGCGATGGATGTCTTTTGTTTTTGGATTTTTATGTTGCATTCGGAAATTTTGCACCGAAATTTATGTATACGATTTAAAAAAAACATACGTATAACGTTGATTGTAATATGTGTATACTAATAATTTAGTGATTAACTGACAAGCAGGCGTGGATATCGCTGGCTCGCCGCTCTTGCGATACTTTGCGCCTGGGCACTCAGGGGCCTGTTGCGACGCCATATTGTTTTGGCGATACCCACAGCGACAGTATGGCCATACCTCGCCGCATCGCCGAAGCAAACTGCAGTGCCCTGACAAGATCAGCGGGAATGTGACATAAACCTCGCTTGTATCACCAAAACAATATGGACCATCTGCTCTAGCTACGTGTTTCAGAGCTTAGAATAAAGAACGTAATTAGATGTATTTAAAAAAAAAAACTATTGGAAAACGAAGTATACGTAAAAGATACAATTTTAACTTGCCTAAGTGAGAGTAAGGTTTACTTAAGGGTTTTAAATTATTTTACTGGGTAGATGCTGGTGTTGTCTGGCTAGTTCACATTATACGTAATAGCGGTATGGGCATAGCACTGTATAGTTAGTGAGAAGTTACTTATGCAGTATACGCTAGGAAATAAGGCTTAGCTGCGGTTTGGCGGACGTGGCTCCAGAGGTCCACTTCTCGGTCCGTCGAGATCCATCTCTAAGGTATTCCCTGGACATTTAATCTCGATGACGAGAACAGACCTTTAGGGTTATTTGACGAAAGGAACTACGCGCCGGTTTAGGTTGAATCGTCCCTATCTAACTTTAGCGTTACACTAAGTATGTATAAGCCTAGTATAAGCAACCTATTGGATCTATCAGATTTTTTGAAACTTGAATTGAATTAAAAGATTGGTATGTTTTTGGTCTGGAGGTTAATGGAGACAGTAAAATCATTGTGGAGGTTGTGGTTTTCTTTTAATGGATTTGATACTTTTTATTTAATTAGTTAAACTCATTATAATCTAACTTCCTCCAGTGAGAATATTGAAATAAACTACTTGTACATGTCTTTCGCCCTAAATCCACATATTAATATGCTCACGTAGTTAAATTATTGTTCGTTTCTGGATTTACTTCATATTTGTAAATTAAGTTTTTTAACAAAAAAATGTTGTTTAGGTTAGATTTATTAATTTTGTGGAACGTATAGAGGCTGAAAAATAAGAAAATGACGATGATGATGAATTGGATGTGTATTACTTTTGTCAATTAACTCGGTGAGTCTGTCTGCAAGGCGGTATAGAGCAATTCTGTTAAGTGTGAGCGGCTTTCATCTTGTCGGTTGACTCTGTGTGAAACAGATGGCGAGAGTGGGACGGGAGATGCGCAAGCGCAATGAATAGTATTCAAACTTATAATTGTAACTAAGTTTTATCAAATCAAAATGAATGAAAGATTAGTCGAAATTATGGATAGTACGGTATAAAACCAATTTAAGACTTTAAAGTACCTACGTCAACGTTTGTAAACAAAAAAATATTTTATGTAGGTACTTTATTTTCTTAATAAATTAATTGGAGAAAAGAAAGAATGTGATATTAGTAGTTTTAGGGGCTGTTTCACCACCCACTGATTAATTTTAACTGAAGGATAAATGTGATGCCGTCTCCGTCTATTCGAACAAAGCAAATAGAGACGGCATCACATTTATCCGTCAAGTAAATTTAAACAATGGATGGTGAAACAATCTCTCATTATTATAAAATTATCTTTGGCAGTTGACACTCAACTGCTATTTACACCGCCGGCGGTGAACTGGCTAGTGAATACTGCGGCTTTTATATGCCGGTGTCGTATCTGTTACGTAGTAGCTACTTAATATTTAATTGTGACTCTACCGTCTCGCTCTCGTATTCCATCTGACATATCACGAGGTTATCCGTCAGATAAACGGATGGATAAATGTACACGTTACTACTAGATAACTAGATGCTTAACAAAATTAGTCGTGTTCAATAATTTCCAAATAGTTAACGGTCTTAAACACATAAAAATAAGGTTTATTTTAAACGTTTCTTCTCGTTCACGGTTTGAAGGTAAAGGTTACTGGCGGCTCGGAATTTTGCCGCGTGTAGATGGCAGCACTGGTATTTGCAAACGTCAAACCAAATTGTCAAGCCAATGGCATACGGTCGATATCCAGATCAAGTTCCATTTTGACTTTTTTATTTTAAACACACTATATATCTTTAGATTATTCATAGTGTCATCGAGATAAGCATATGGATAGTACATCTAGGATATTTTTGTAGTATTAAATTCAGTCCCATATCGCGATATAAAATAGTGATAGGGTCATGGCACGCATTCACCATATTATTGTGCAAATATTTTAAAGAATATATTTGGAGCTGAAAATAATTTATAAATTAATCAATCCATCATGCCATTATGGCCAGTAACTTGAAACTCCCAAGAAGAAGATGATCTTACAAGACATCCCAGTTTTAAATTATTAAGGGCAGTTATTGGTTCAAAAAAATAGTTTTTTTTTGTAATAACATATAAACCATCAGAATGCGAGGAAATTGCACATTTTTGGCGCTAAATAAAAAAGTCCATATTCATTCTCGAACGTGGGAAATAAGACATTAATTACTTATTTTGTTGCTGTGACGTTATTTTACTGTTAAATTGATATTATGTGACGACACTGACAAGACAACTAAGGCACAGATACTGCTAAAAACATTGACCATGTAGTCGTTCCTTTGACAGCTTAGTTTGACGTCTGTTGTGTTCAGTGCTGCCATCTCTACGCCGTTCTTGGTTTTGTTTAATATGCTTAAGGGATATTTGGCGCGTTGAGACTGATTGTTTTGTTTGTGTTATATATTATTATTTCCCAGATTGTTAATACAAGCCATACTTAACTAATTTAAGCGCGACTTCGTCCTAATGTTGACTCGGGGTATATTTTTTAATCTATGGTTAGTTATTTTTGTCTGTATATGAGTTTTTTTAACAAATCTGTGTAGTTGGAACTTGTCTAAGTTAGGTTTTAGAATAACGAAGTAGGTTTCTTATGATGTTTCGAAACTTATTTTCATAAATCTAACTTGTAAATGTATTAATATGCTATTTGGTGTACGTCCATCTTGTATGTCAATGTGATTAATTTTATAACATTATTTTCTGAACGGATTAAACAATAAAATGTTCTGTTTTAAATTATATGTGGCAGTTTACTTTCAACCATCACAAGACGCTGACCGTTCACTTAGGTAATTAAATAAGTTTTAAACCGAAAAGTCATAATAAACAAATGAAAAGCACAGTAGAGTCTGCTATAAAGACTAACAGCTATCTTAAGCTGTACCAAGACTAATAGTTGTCATATTAAGAATAATAGCCAAGACATTTTCGGTGATTATTTGACTGCATAAAAAAAAAGTTTTTTTTTAGATTAAGTACTTCCATAAAAAACAAATTTGAAGACTGAAAAACTAAATTTCTCACTCGCATAATTGTTGTGATATTCAAGCACCCATGTTTTCTTCCATCTTTATTATAAACTCTGTGGTCTAAAAAAAACTTCGAAACACAAAATTGATTTACCAAACCACTGGCAGCTTTTAAAAAGAATCAACTTTGAACAGCACCTAGAGAATTTAGAAAAGGAATAACGCATTTTTATCATGTCTTCGGGTAAGCTCCCGGCGGGGAGGCCGGGGAGGAAATTGTTTCTTTATGGCGCCCCGCGCGCTAATCTGTACCAAAGACCTGAGCCTCGCGACAATCTGATATTTTATTTATTTTTTATAGTCTGCCATTGACGTTTGATGGACGATTGGGGGAAGCCGGGGGCGAATAATTGCTTCCAAATTGGAATTAAATTTAAACAGGTGTTTTGGAGGGATTGCAGGAGCGGATTCGGTTAAGTATTCGATACCAGAAGTATTTTTAAAGTTGTGTTAAGAACAGTAAGGCTGCATTTGCACGAGAAAGTATTGCAGTTTCATTCTCAAAAACCAAAGGAAGACCAGCGTCATTATGCTGAATCACCATTTCGTGACAATTTGCTTCTGTCTATATTTTCCTTTGTCAAACTTATGTAAAATATCGCAAATTAAAGTTTTTCTTTCTTTAAAAACTGTAAGAATTAGTGTCTCTAACATTGTACATGTATACGCTTTACTACATTTGTTTCTTGGGTTTTGCGTTACTCAAAGAAACCTAGGATGGATTGGAAAAATTTGATAATATGGTCCTTTTTTATCCAGCAGAGCCGTTAGATTGGATCAACAAATAATTCTAGTTCTTTCTATAGAATTTCAACAATACCTACTCCAAGCAGCATAAAGACCAATATGGTGATTTTTATATCGATTAAAATTAAACGTGCCTTTAGCAACTAAAACTAAATCAACTAATAAACTTTCATTACACAAGCCAAAATGGACTATCCAAACAGATTAGAGACGTGCTATGAATAATGGAGGAGCAACAATAACCCGGGAAAAAATAAAAAGGGGGCTCACCCCGGCAATTCGTCACGGATTCGTCCCGGATGGTTTAAAGGATTCCATGGACAAGGGACCCATGATGCCATGGCGATGGGAATGGTGCAGAAAGAAAAAAGTTTTTTTTTAAGTTCAAGGATGAGGTTTGGTAAAGACTCCGAAGACTCCGGTTCAAGCTCTCTCATCCTCAGAAGAGGTGTCAGTCGTGGGTAAATATATAAAAGATGATGTGATTTTGCACACAAAATTTACCCTGATTTTAATACTAATTAATAAGTATTAAATAAAATCACATAATCATCATCATTCCATCCTATATGTATACGTGGGGATAGGCCTCTTCTCAGAATAAGGGGGCTGGAGACAAAATCGCATAGTAACCCAAAAGTCTTTACCAAACCATCTGAACTAAAAAAAAAACTTTTTTCTGCACCATTCCGCGTCGTTCTGGAGACCCTAGCTTATGCTCCAGAACGACGGTTGATATACTTTCTTAGAAGAATACAATTTTTTTTCTCAATGCATATTTGGATAGATATTTAATTGAGCTCTTAAATATATACCTATAAAGAAATCGATACGGTTTAAGTTATAAAAATAGTTACATACATATGCATGCACTACATTAGTCACTTAACTATGCACTTATGCACATATTTTTATAATTTTAGCTTTATCGTTCTTTTTGTAGTTGACTGTATATTTCAGAAAAAATGTAGTTAAATAAGTAAAGCGCAATATCTTTACACACGTAAATATGTATTACTCTGTACAAAATGGAAAAAATTGGCGGGCCCTGGCGGATAATTATAGAAAAAATTTTTTTATTAGAGAATCTTGGAACGCAGTTTTTTTAAATAAAAGAATGTTTCCTTTAAGTAAAATGAGTTAACTAAAGGATTTAAGGAAGTTTCCTTCCAGGGCCCATACTCCCGCCAAGTACCGTTATAAATACTCCTATAATACCCACTTACCTAGCTAAGTAAGCATACAAAGTAACATGGCATAGTCTACACAACAGTCATTATCATAATCCTTCTGAATCGATCATTATTCACCAATAGTGTGTACTCCGAATCCCAAAGCACCTGCGCGTACGCATAAGCAGTTCTAGGCACCGACGTGCGTTACTAGGCCACTGTCTGTCTACCTGTATTATTGCATGCAGAATTGCAATGTGTCGTTAGCAATTAATTCATGGATTCAGATGGTAAGGAAGTTCACATAACGGTAACGCTTCGCTTTATCTTTCATGATGCGGAGTGCTTACGACTATTTTTTTATATAGGTATATAAGAGCCGATAAATATCACGGGACAATTAATATAATGTAAATATCGATAAATGTACATGCGATGCGGTTAACCTGATGTCTAGTGATTACCGCCGAATGTGGACATCAACAGTACCATCAGAACTGGGGGGCTACTACGAAATTCGCTCGCGCCACGGCAAGATACGAATATCGAATTGTGTATTTCGTAGTTCGGGCCTCTTCGTCATCTTCTATCTATCCTATAAAAATGCGAAAGTATGTAAGTCTGGATGTTTGTTGGATTGTTTGTTACTTCATCACGTTTAAACCGCTGAACCGATGAAATTCGGTGTATACAGATAGTTTGAGTCCCGGGGAAAGACATAGGATAGTTTTTATCCCGGAAAATTGCATAGTTCCCGCGGGATAGCGATAACCAAATCTACGCGGGCGGAGTCGCGGTTGACTGCTAGATTTACCACATAAATATTAGTTTCATATTCATATTCATATTCATTTATTGCGATCATGTTCATAAAGTTAAAAGGTTTGGTTAAAGGTTTAGTTTAGGTCAATAAAGCTAGAAGGGATTCAAGGCTAGAGTTAAACTGACTGGACTGAGGTTTCACAAATAAAAAAAAATCCGGGCAAGTGCGATTTGGACCGAGGGTTCCGTACACATTTATAGGTATGTAAGTAAACGGAATCGTGTCTTTAAGATATTTCTCGTTTTTTCCGAGTGATTTAATACATCCAGTGTACGCAGAGCCCTACTCTTAAGTAAAATGTACGCAGTGTGGGGTTTGATTATATTGGTCATTGATATTTACAGACAGACATAAAAAATCAAGATTTTCAGACATTTCTAGTTGGTTGTGTTATAATAGCTACCAAATTTCAAGATTCTGAGTTCACGGGAAGTACCCTGTAGGTAGGTTTTGATTCCCTTGCGAGTTTCGAAAATTTGCGGAAATTTGCAGCATGAACGGCTGCATCTTTTGATTGCGTTGGCTTAGAAGTTTGATTTTTTCACATCTCCAAGGGACAGTAGAACTCAGTATTTGATATGAATTTCAGCTTGATACCTCCACGCGTTCCCGAGAAAAAGGGTCTTGACAGACAGACAGATAGACAGACGGACAAAATGTGATCCTATACCTTATCCGTTTTTTCCTTTTGAGGTACGGAACCCTAAAAACTGTGATTTTTTTTATTTGAACAAAATAATGTTAACAGTTTTGAATGTTAGTTAGTATGGATTCCTAGCCCTACATAGGCAGGTACACGTCCACGCAAGCGCAGCGACGTGCACGCATGCTCGTTAGTCAGACGTCTGTCTGTCTGTCTGACTATTTTATTACGTTGTAAATTCTTAAGCTGTTCGTCAAATAGTAAACCTGTTCAATTAGAAAGGTTTGCGCGGATGTAGATAAACGGTGATATCTTAAAATCTTGGTTCAAACAATAACAAAAAAAGATATTGGTATCGTTTTTTTTTTTATTTCACAGCGTCAGGTCTTCACAAGCAAAGCTTTTTATTTAACCTGCCCTGTTCGTTTATTTATTAGGGTCAAATCTTGCAAGTTAAATTTGACCCACTTCCAGTAGTCCGATCGACTTGAAATTTGGTAAACTTATGTAAATCTGGTGACAATACAATAATCTGATAGTGACATCCTGGTAGTCCGGCCAGGATCGTCTCCACAGAACGGAACTCGTCAACGGTTAATGGCATCGACTTGAAATTTGGTATTCAAGTGTAGTTTGGGTGACAATACAAGTACAGTCACCAAAAAGTACAGTCAGCAAAAAAAATTTTTTTTTATTCGACTGGATGGCAAACGAGCAAGTGGGTCTCCTGATGGTAAGAGATCACCACCGCCCATAAACATCTGCAACTCCAGGGGTATTGCAGACGCGTTGCCAACCTAGAGGCCTAAGATGGGATACCTCAAGTGCTAGTTATTTCACCGGCTGTCTTACTCTCCACGCCGAAACACAACAGTGCAAGCACTGCTGCTTCACGGCAGGATTAGCGAGCAAGATGGTGGTAGCAATCCGGGCGGACCTTGCACAAGGTCCTACCACCTGCAAAATGAAATTTTTACCAAAAACTTATTTTACTTATTAATAATGGCAGTTGTGCGAGATATCGTCTGCAGCAGTCATCAAAAAAATTCGTTTGCTATCTCGCGGAAAATATGAAATTATCCGTATATCAGCGTGTGTACTAGTTTATAAAAAATATTAAATATATGTGTATGTCTCGGTAATAAAACGAGCACACAATTTTACGATCCATCACGCACCTGTTGATAGATAATAAGTAGGCACAAATGCCAACGGTAAGATAGCCTAGCCTAAGGGACTTCCTGCAGTAAAAATCAGATGGTACTTATTCCTAAACATGAGCGAGAGACGCAAAGCTGGAATCGTCGGTAGTTCAAAGAGCCGCTGGGTCATAATGTCTAGACCTTACGTTCTCACCTTCTCGCAGTTAAAGGTTACAAAATTTACGAGCAGCATCTGTTAGCAAATTTAGCGCAACCCAATAGCCCAAAACGCCTCGGTTACTTACACATATCAATTTTGGCGCCAAAACAGCAAAAAGACGGCTGGCGGTCGTAAACCGTCGCTTTCAAATCTGGAACGCGCGCTTATTGGCTGGAAGCTGACCAATGGACGGACACAGACAAATTTTATTGCTGCCCATTGGCCGCGGCGCGCTAACTTATTTACGATGACCTAAGGCTCACTCGCAAAATTTCTATTAATAAATTAGTCGTAAACGGGACGTAATTTATTATCATTGCGCTCTGCGTAATTATTTCCTTTATAAGAATAACATTATTACGCTTTGTGCAAATTGGAAAACAATAATCGAATTCAGTATGCAACCGTCTTGGTGTTTCAGTCGTTATGTCTTCAAATAAAACAAGTCCTTTTAAAATCAGGTACGTTGTTTCTGAAAAGGAACAGTTTTTTAAAGATTCACGGTTAGTTTGATGGGTCAAATTTCTATAAACAGTCTTTAGGTCCTTCATTCATGTTTGACTTTCTCGACAATCTTCCATGAGTGAAAATAGTTCACAAGCCTTTTTTTTACGAATAAAACCCCAAAACAGCAGATTTTATCACACTAAAATAGCTTTATACCTACATGTACAAGCATACAAAAACTACATTATTGTCTTTGATTAAGCCCAACACCATTTAGAATGAAATCTTCCTTCACCGTAAGTTGCAATAAAAATCAATTACTTTTTCCACAGTTTCCTTCTAAAATTAATATTCTTAGCCCCTGCAGTTAAGTCCTAGCTTTGAAGTTTTTGACTAAGAGGACCGAGTATCGATTTAAGTTTGTTTGGAGTAAAAATAAGTAGAAATGCGAAGGTCCCCGCTGCGCTTTGACGAGCTCGCTCCATCCCACAGCGGGAGCTGATGTCTTCATCTCTTGGAGTAAATTGATTTCCCTTATTAATGGGAAAGATTTGTGAATTATTGCACGGTTTCAAACCGATTTATAATAGAATGGTCGGGATTGTTATTGCTGATGACGCTTTATTGGTGGTGATTGTGTTGATGAATTTTAAGGGCATGTTTGAAAGGACGTTGTGTTTCATTAAGACTTCTTATTGCTTTTCCAAGCCCTAAAATAAAGTAAAATGTTAAATAGTACAGCTTACCTAAACTTTACTGGATCAAATAATTATGTATTAGGTAAATTAATTTGAAAAAAAAAACTCCTTTTTAATTTTCTTTATACATATTTCGTTATATGTGATCTAGATTGAGGAAGGGGAGCGCCAAAGTTCGCATACTCTTCGCCGCGATCTACCGTAATTTTTGTCCGAATCATCGTGACATAATTTTTTTCCCACTGAAACCTAAAATTTTTCTAAAAAATTTAAATGGTCATCCTGTAGAAAACTATAGGTTAGGTTAGGTTTGTTTTATAGCAATTCTTGAGCAATCATTGAATTCAGAGAAAAAAAGAGTTATGACAAATGATCATTCTGACAAACATTACATTCGGACTCTTGAGGAAGACATGCTTAAATTAAATAACATAATTACCTTTAGCTAAATAACAACTTCTTTATTATTACACGCGGGATTTAAAAACAACAATAGTTATTATTAAAAAATACATCGACTTTTCGATCATATCGTAGTGGCCAAGATCACGAGTAAGTTTACTGTCACGTTTAGTGTATCAGTTAAATTCGCAAAAGTTTAAAACAATAAATAACTTATTGCACCGCTGTTTCTCTATCGAAACCCCCCGCAGTTCGTGTCGGAAAACTCTCAAATTGATACCAGCATCAAGAACACGTTTCCCCACAATCTAAGCATTACATGCAAGCGCTTCCCTTACACGCCGCAACTTCCCGTAGCGTAGCCACCCTGCGTGACGCCCCGCGGAGACCTTTACTGGTCTGACCCCAGTTTTAGGGGGTTTTTGGGAACCTGATGTAAATACGTTGATATGTAGATGATTTTATCAAATGGACAGGGTTTTTGAGTTCCTGTAAATTAATATTGTTTTAAGGAAGCTCTTCTTATACTTACGAGTATTTTTTATTTCTATTGAACCAATCAAATCCTGATTCAGCGGACATTCTTACATAGATAGAACGAGATGTTGGTTTTCCCTGCGGCTTTCCGATGTTATTATGATATTTATTGTGATGAGGTTTCACCGTGAGCCAGGATTTGATTGGTTCGTTAAAAACACTTTGACCACCTGTTCCCTTCTCTTATTATCCTTATAGGCAACTCGCTGGGATGGTATGGCTCCTCACTGAATGCCGTCTTATGTGCATTGACGAGCCCTCTAGCGCCGTGGTATGCAACACACCACAAGCAACCGCCGTCGCGTGCGCATCTTGTACTTTCGTTACTGTGCCTTGGAGTGGAACTATGTATGCCTAATATTCATCTTTCTGTGCTGTCCATTCATCTATGCCTTGGAATGAATGTAGACCCTCTGGACTACCACTATCTGTTGTGCTTTGGTGTGGACCTTCGTTATATTGGACATTTGGTGTGACCCTTAAGACCCCGGCAACGCCCGTACAGCAATGGGTTGGCTGCTGCTTCCAGGGAACCAGGCCATTGGTTATCACCAGGTGAGCGAGCCAACCTTCTTCTTCATCGTTGCCTTGAGGTTCCTTTCCTCATCTTTCCTCTCCCTTTCTCCGCTTTCTACTGCCACTGCGCTACTGAACCCCTTTTTCATACCAACACCACCACTAAGATTACGTGCAATTCAATGTTCTAAACATTGTTACAAAACATCATATGAAAAAGCATTTTTTGGGTTTGAGATGGTTAGGTATCCTCATTCACACTCCGATAAAAGAAGTTAATCTAGTTAAACATTTACATAGCTATAGAGACGGCATTGTAGATCAACATAGTTGTTTACGAGTTCTCACAGATCAATTTCTTAATGAAACAACAAAGTCATTGATTCCGTCAGGTTTTTAATTAAAAGTGAAAGCAAGAATTCCACGAGTCATCCGAGCACACAGGCGCTAATCGATATGATTTTATTACACTTAATTACAATCCGTCCAGAAAAAAACCCAATCAAACTCCATAGCTACCGCTTCCTCCTTCACATCATAAAATTAAGAAGAAAAAATCGCCATAAAAGCCGACACAGTAACACCAGAAGTGGAAATAGCGCGTTCGAAATCGAAAATTCCAATTCGAATTTTAAATCTTTAATTACGGAACGTTCGACTTCCGTAAAAGCACATCTTTGAACACATTTTCTAATTAGCGATTGGTCACGCGCCCGGCGGCCAATCGCAGCTCCATTCCGAAGCCGAATCGGGTGATTCGAATTCGGAACGGTTTGCCAGCCAGTATGATTTACTTACATATAAGTTTTGTTTTTAAATAGGCGTCAAAAAATGTGTTATAACGCAATAGCTGGTATAATGAACGTTAACGATGTCAATCATGGTAATAAAGAGAAATTCCAAATCAAACACAATCGCGCGAGTAAAGTGGCCGCCGTAAATAGGGCTGAATAAAGAGATGTCGTCATACCAATTAAAAAAATTATCTCCTTTAATAAGTGTCAATTCTTAACGAATGTGTGCATACGCATGATTTTTATTTCACACGTTTCTCACTTGGATATTAAATGAGGGGTATAACGCGGCTGATATACGACCATAAAAACCGGCAGTTAGGGTTTAGTTTGGTGTGAACGTAAAGAATTTTACGACCATTTTTATTGACGCTTAGTCTGGACACTCGTGTTTAGCACTTGCAGCCAATGAAGATCATACATTCTGTGCGTTCTCTTGGAAAATAAACTTAAGACTGAAAGAGTATAAAGCTGAGGATGATTTGTCTGGGCGTACTGCTGCGGTTGTTTAAATGGGAAACCGCAGCACTAATACGAAGCAAGCCGAAGATGAACGGAGCAGAAGTGGACATCAAATTTTAATTGTCCGTTAAAATAATAATCAATGAGGCGACTACCGCTAGCGCGTTCACATTCGCAAATAGATCGGGTGCAGTTACAATTGTAATATTCAAATTTGGAATGAATTCGAAATTGGAATTTTTAGTTTATTGTGGCCAGCTATAAATAATCAACCGTGATTAATGTATTTGTTTATGGTAATCAGATTATCTAATGATTGTTTGTTTTTGAGATTTGATTGCCTTTTAATGGTGAATCGAATTTAAATAACCATAAATCGAATGCTATTGAACTCTGCGTATACAGGTTACCTACGCATTTGAGAAACAAAAAAATGTCGTCGAATTGGAACATAGAAACAAATCCGTTTGAGTGGAGTTTAAAATTTTGGCCGTTGCGAATGTCGTAATGACAGATTCCTTTTTCAAATGGGCGTTGGACTTTCGCCTGTCAGATTGGCGGCGAAGTATTTCAGTTCAGTACAAGCTGCCAGTTTAGTCTGGAATGTTCCCGCACGTGCCCGCGCTATGATAATAATAAAATGTTGGCGCATTATTTATTTATAGTACGTCTCGCGGCTGTCGCTCGTCCGTCCGTGTGTCTGTATGCGGTTATTATATATAGTTGGCTTGGACAGAGGCGTTCATGTCTCTTTGTCTCGTTAGTTGCTTCTTGCTTGATTTTCCTTATTTTCATCGGAGACACTTCAAATAAAACTGAAAAGGGGTTGTGAAGTCGAAAGTTTCTCTACGTTTTCTTTATAACAACAATAGTAGGTACTATGACAGCTTGGATTCGCCAGATCATGATATGACCCTACAGGTAAAGATAGCTTTAGCTTCTACGCAAATATTTTTCGTTTCGATACAAGCGGCAGAAAGCCCTAAGACGACATTGTAAACAACACATGTCTCAATTCAATCTGTAAAACGACTTGAAACTATGCAACTTTTATAGACACATACGCCTTTTTGCTTTTCCGCGGCAGTGTGCACTCATATCATTCCGGCATTGTTTTGTTCGAAGATGCGCGCTATTTGCGGCCGCCCTCTCCCCCCAGCCACCCTTGCACCCCCCCGTCGTCTGAACATGAGCTATATTTTATCCCAAGTCGGGCTCGACGTAAACTGTCAGAATTGAGAGGACGTTCAACTTTTGGTTTCAAGTGTGGGGAGTATAAGCACGACTTACTGTCCAAACGGGGAGGAAATAACTAATAGTATTTTGGTTGGATTTGAAAGTGTACTTTGTCTAAGTCAAAGCATCAAGAGACCTTGAGATGTAGGTGAATGGAAAAAAATGGTTTTTCTCGTTATGGTGTCGGCGATCTACAACTGAAGTTCCCAAAACACTCTTGCCAAATGGAGAAGAAATTTCTAGTGTCTGTGCACATAGTTTAGAGCTATGTTAAAATGAAATATGGACGACCGTAACCAACATTGTTCATCGCCTAGGGTGGCATAGACAAATTAAAAAGAAAACAAACGATCTGAGCGACACAGGGAATGCGCCGTGACAAGGGCATTAACAAGAACAATAATTGGATATAACTCATCGAAATCAGCGCGACGATGCATTGATAAAGCGGCGTATACCCTGCCATTTCAAAACGACGTATGTGCCATACGTATGCAATCACACATACGACATTTTGGATTGCTAAAGCCGCATCTCGGCTTGAAATACGGCCGACGCGTCGCGGCCGAAACTCGCTTAATACGCACATGATTGATTTCGGAACTGGCCGGTGAGAAACTGAAATTGATTTACGCATGCGAATCAGAAAACGAAATTCGCATTCTAATTCTAAAATGATGTTCGAATTTTGAATTTTACCGTTGAATTTAGGCGGGTATTTACTTTGTAGATAAAAGCCAGCAATGAACGAGTTGTAGTTTATCGAGGGAATAGGAGTACAATATGATAACTCTTTGTTATACCACCACATAATAAACAGTTCAGAGCAACAATACATACGCTACAAAGCGATTTCCATCAGGCAACCTGTGAAAACAGAAAGAAACACATTTAAGCAGGTTGTGCATTTATCAAGATATAGGAGCATTAATAAAATACATAAAATAAACATACCATACACAGTACATGCAAAATTATACAGATAGATGCATACATCATACATTAACAAAGCGGTCGAAAAACTTAAGTTTAAGACGATAGTGGTTCATAAGCGTGAACTTATGAATAGGGAACGTCTTCGCTCGCCCTAAGTTTATAGGTAAAGAGTTCCACAACCATGTGGCTTCAGCGTAGGCATCTGCTTAGCAAATGTAATAGTCAATTTAAACCGTATTGTCAGTGGGATCGCACCTCGTACCATCAACGATTTATATCCGCTCAATTTAAAAACGTGTGCTGTGGCTATATTTAACGCCGTGACACTCAATGTGGTCACTTATCCATTACCCGTAATGAGGTTTATGAATGAATGGATGTTTATGACGTCGTGTGCGACATCCGCAGTTTGAACGCCATAAATTATAACTCAAATCACATATGATGCGTACACCACATTCGTCTACAAAAAGCCCATGTATCTTTCTCGATCTTCACGCAACGACAAATGTGTAACAAATAAATTATGAAATCAACGGCTTGGGTTTTTATACCCTCGGCGTCGTGCGTCCCGCTTGCTCTGCTCTTGTAGAGTTGTTAGATATCTGTCTCTTTTGCACATGCTTGTCACAGCCACTCGCAGTTTGTCAAGAGCTGTCCACTAACGATGAAGACTCTATTTATCTAGATAGTTTTAGTGCTTTGAGAAATATTCTATGGATGTAGGAAACAGGGATAGGTACTATGTAATGGAAACCGCTGATAGATTATGACTACTATGATGGTGATGGAGTTTAAGAAAGCTCTTTTAAGGTAAACGTACGAGTGCTCGTCACTGTGCCAATAGTCGCCATCTTTAATTTTATGTCATTAGCAATAGAGGTGACAGAAGGTGCCATCTACCTTATATAGTGTTATACAAATAACGCCGAAAACTAAGACGGGTGCAACAGCCACATCAGAAAGGTCTATCATTGAATTGAACTAACGTGTTGATCTGATTTTGATTATATTGTACCTGAAAAATCTACTGCAAACCCTGAACATTTAACCAGTCCCCTACACCACAAAATGTAAGTGTTACAATGTCATATTATTGTCGCGCTATCGCATTAAAAACTTGACTATTATTTTGAATTGTCTCCCTTGTAATTTTTGTGGATGTAGAGAGGGTCGATATTCTATATAATATGTTTATTTATACAGTCAACAATACATAACTAGACATAGCAGTTGTTTAATTACTTAATGAAAAGCGTAATTCACAACGTATTCATGGCAAAAACCTTATATAAATAATTTTTATATTTTTCAAATTATACCGAAACTAGAATACAAAAAATCAGAAAAGCATAGAATTGGCTGGGGTTCTACATTATTCCATGATGCTTGCACCGTTTACATTATATTGATCATATACGGCGATTTATTCTAAATGCTCTCGTTCATTGAACTTCCCGAAATTAGTAGTGACATTTACTTCTGGTAAAGATCAAAAGTTGATTCAAGATTTGGAAAAAGAAGAGGTTTCAATACACGCATCACTTAATCGAACAGTCTTCAAAAGCCATGCAAAGGCCAAACAGATTAGAACCCAGCCGCTTGGATTCATCACCATCACATCCTAGAACTATCTCCAGCTAACCAACACGTCACCCAATTAATTAGCACTCCTGCGCAGACACTTGACAGATGGCGACACGCGCCTGCGTGCTTTGAACCGTCCTAATTGGAGATTTATTTACACCTTTCATTCCGGCGAAAAAGTGTGAGCGAGAGGACGGCGAAATTATGTATAGGTTTGATTATGTGAATAAGAGCTTGGGTTTTAGTGTTAAGAATATTACATTAGTCAGTGGAATAATTATGGAAGCATGTTTAGAACATAATCTAGTGAGTAGGTATGGGAATCTTGAGAGATGTTAACGAGTGGACTTTTACAGACACTTTTTTTTTAACGTGCTGAAAATGCTTGACAGACTTCTATCAATCCATTTGTAATGTGTTAATATGGGTCAAGATGCGTTCGAATAGCATTTTTTGTTTTATTATACAACTTTCTGAGAAACTGAGCTGTTGTTTTTGAGATAATCTAGGTTTCTTGAAATCAGGGATTAAGATTGAAGAGTTTTCAACAAGTTCATTAATTTTTTGCCTTTTACGGCACTGAACCCTAACGAGGTGCCACTACATGCTACACGTCTCCAATTAAGCAAAAAGCGACACAATTAAACACCAAAGAAACAGAACATAATCCGATTCCCATACCAGAATGAGTAAGTAGTTCGAAAAACTTGGAAACACTTAGATTGAGTTCACGATATGTCAATCCAATATACGTTATTGACAAATTTATTGATGCATGCACGAAACTTGAGGACAAAAAGTTTACACCTTACGCCTTTAAATATAGAGACGTCGATCACGGACTTACTGTTTGGAAATGTTAATTTTTAAGTTGCCGCGTTGATAATAATGCTTGTCTCGTACTAACGACGATTTAAACTCGTTTGCTGGAAGGTTGTCCCGTTCTTAAATATCGGTGGTTTCATCAAAGTAAAAACAGTTGTCTAGGAAGAGTGCGATACTGAGAAACCAGCAGGCGGCTCGGACGACATGCCTTTCTTCAGTTTTATAACGTGTGACATCACAGCGTGTGTTTTCTGCGAAAATTAACGCAAACATGTCTTGAAATATCAGGATTAAATTAAAGTGATATCCAGCTATGACAGTCCCCTGTGGTATTCCTTCGTTTTGAAAAAAATGTTAATGAAATGGATGTTTTCAAACTAGAATCTTGTCGGCTACAATCTGTAAATGAATACCTTCGCAGTGCAATGCTTTTGAAAGTATGCGGAGCTACTTAGTACAATGTTAATTAGGAAGTAAACTTGTTATTTCCACAAATGAACAAGCAAAAGCTTTCGACAAAGGAAACAAAAACATATTAATACAATTCAGAGAAATACTTTTGTGATTATATTTAAAGTAACTTCAAACGTTGAATTAAATAATGCTCTTGTCATAATCAACCTATGAACGGCGTACATGGCTGATTGACTGACTGGTACACAAACACAACGCAGTCTAAACCACTGGAGCTAGAGACTTGAAATTTGACAGACATATTTCTTAAGGATCATAGAGACGTAGAGTAAATATTAGTACCCTTTTTTCTTACTCTTCTACTAAAGCTAAGTCTCAAGTCAAGTTCTACTAAAGTAAGCTAATATCAATTACTCAAAGCAACAGATTCAGATGAAATTTGGCAAGTAGGTAATTTTATGATTTAAATTCGGGTTTTGTTCCGCGTACCTTGATTTTAGAGCAGCTCGATATATCGGCACAGTTGCATGCGCCATCATCACGAGACGAATAAACACAAAAGTACATGAAATTAGTAATGACCGCAATAGTCTAAAATGTTGTGACACGTATGTAGTTTTCAATCTGTATTAATATACAGAAAATTCCATAGTCCCTACGGGATAGCAAAAACTAAATCTTTTTAGACGACGCGGGCATCAGTATCATATGTATTTTGACAATAAATATTATACTCGTACTTTAATTATTTTAAACGATTTCATCTAAAGTAACGTTAAATGGAATTGAGAGAAGTTTAATTGCCATGAAATAGTTATCGTGAGCTTACACGAGATCGCAGGATTGTTGGAGATTGCGATCGTCGCGCCGCACTCTGCGCAGGCGCTGGGGGCTACCACGAGATTCGAAATTCAAGGTTCGTATCGTACCCTCCCTCTCACTCTCGTATTAAATAATATAAGCGTCAGCGGGACGGCAACATACGAAGTTTGAATTTTGCTCTTCGTAGTATAGGGCCAGATACGGACGCAGCGATTATTCTACATACATTATGTATGGGATATGTTTATTTGAATGTAACATGGTGTGAGCTGAAAGGTGACGAGTTAGAAGTCTATGTTGGTGTGAGACAAGAGATAAGTTTATGTGTTGCGGTTTCTGGAGGAAAATTAAGGCAGATTACTTTTAGGTTACTTTCATCATGAAGTAGGTATAATGGTATAATAGAGATTCTTTAGAAGAGTGAACAGAAGGCTAGTTCCTTATGAAGCGGAAAAATCTCTGTTATTTAACGTCTCCATGTTTAATAAGGTCTGCCAAAGTAGTTTTTAGTACCAGAGGTTTAGCGTTTAGACTGTGCGTTTTCTGTCAATTTCTAATGCAGAGTTTCCCAAAAGATCTGAAAGACTGGATGTATTTGTTGACAGATTTAGACGTCAAAATTTGTTACTGGGATACACTCAATTGAGAAATTGATCCATTTTTCACAATAGGAACTAACTATGGCACCATTTTGACTATAATTGACTTTAAATTTTAATTATATATTACGATTATGCGATATTCTGAATGTTATGGTATGGTTGCAATAAGGGAAGACTCAAGAAAAACACGTGCATGAGACCAGATATCAAAAAGGTCCAAAAATTCGGCTCGCATGCGCCTGCGCAGGTATCCCCGTGGGAGCCTCCGTCCCGAGCTGCGGTCTTTTTGCTCGTGGCAACACTGGCGGATCACGGCTGGCTTCACACGCGGCGCCAAAGCCCGCGTAATTCAAAATGCAAATACTGTGCACTTATAATATATTTGTATTCCGCCGACGCCTCCCAACCGGCTAGCTACGTCTCTCGCCGTTTTACTGAGGAATCATGTAAAAATCCGCCATTTTAATTCCGAGCGCGCGCCATGATTGGCGGTTCCCATGGCTCTAATTTTCGCTGATTCTTAAAAAACAATTGCTGTCTGCCGAAGCACGAGTGCGGCCGAACGCGGATGTTCTAAACACAAATTTGAATTTGGTCCGAAAGTTCAGTAAACCTGACGCCGTGTAAGAGGACACTACATATATCATTTACTCGAGCCGGAGTGTGTTTACGAGATACTGATGTCACGCAACTCCGACTCCGCTTCTATAAAAAGGTGCTTCGTTACTAATTCCCCCTCGTTCCCCCCAAGTTCTAAATTTACCCAAGAAACGAACCCGGGACCGCCGCACGTGTGCTCACTTAGCACACTAACTTGAATAAACTTTAAAGTATCTTTAGTTTTTGTCGACGCTTGGCTAACACGAAATATATTCCTGAATACGCCGTTACGTTTCGAAATTATACAAGTAAAAATTTCCGATTTTGCGACAATACAAAAAAATATCGAAACGACAGCGACGCTAAAAAAGCCCCGATGTATTCATTCGGGCATTGTATTGAAGGTCAATCGAGATAATCGTAAAATTAAAAAGTATAAGTGGCGTCCGCGAACGGGTTCCATTTATAAATTTCAAATATTATAGCGTTCGGAGTTATTACAATTTCAAATTCGGAGCGCGGGACCAGTGTTACCACTTTTGATTTCGAGTTGACACAATCGAATACTTTCTCTGTAAAAGTTTCAATCGTTAATTTGAACTTGGAACGTTGTTTTCTTTATCTGAAAATAATGGCTGTACCGAAACTGGTGCCAGTATTTTTAACGTGGAAACATTGTACAGAGAAAACAAACAAAATTGCCAAGTTCTATATCACTTCGTTTAAAATAAAGGAGTTAAAGCAACAATGAGTCTTAACTTAACATCTAGGCAGCTGGATAAAGAAATAAATTTATCCGCGAGATTCCAGCAGTTTTTGCAGAACGCCCGGCCGCTCGATAAGCAATGAATGATCGTATTGGTAACGATGTTAATGCTGCATTTACTATTGAAAAACGTAAAAACATGCAATTATTTTGTTCTCTTTGAGTAAATAATGCAAAAGGTTATGTCGCATATGGTAAATGTGAAGTTCTTGGACTGGAATACATAAAGATACAGTTTGTTCATGTGAAATACCTAATAAATATTATTTTTACTCTGCTTGTCATTGTGTCTTCGTATGTTGATAACAATATGCGATATTCAAGCGCATGACAAAACAATAACAGCAAAAGGAGTAATTTGATCCGCAATAATTTAAACAAGTGAAGCTAAGGCCGAGATTCAAATCCAGTCGAAAGCTCAATTTGCTTGTTTCGTTTCGTTTTGTTTTGAACACACAGCCGCCGTATCTCCGGAACTATCTCGAGAATAATTCACTCGTGCGCTGCGCCTGCGCCGGTACACCATCACACGTATCTGCAATACGCATTACTGCTGCGATACACACAAGCTCGCATTCAGTGTCATTCGAGTTTTAACTTAAATGGGACTCATTAAGGTCTCCGTTCGATTCGACAGTTGGAGTCGATATGACGTTTCTGGCTGTTTGGCAACAAAGAATCCGAGCTTAAAGATGACCGCGCGACGATTTTGAAAATACGACGAGCGAAATTCGAACGCCAGATAGCTTTTTGCGGCGGCCGCTCGAATAATATTAACTCGGCTTTAATTATTACGGCCGCTAATTAGTTGTTAGGGCTCCATTCCCGCATTGATAAATCCGCTTTTTCTAAAAGGTGACAGATAAACGAGGCGCTCTTAATCGGTTTCGAACGACTGAAATGCAGTTTTTCCAGGATTGCGCTTTCTATTTGAGTAATTGATGACTCTAGTTCCTCGCCCAATCCTTTCACGGAAAAAGTTTCTAGAAAAATCTTGTATTTACTTTTGGAATAAAATGGAATCGTGCAGTTCGTGAGATCTTAAAAGGACTCGATGAAGAGAATGCTGATGGCCAGTTTTTAGAGATCGGAAGCATCAAGCGAGTTGGGTGACATTTTATGGCTTCTTCCAAGCGTGAGGTGCAGACGTGTTTGGACGGCACTTAACAACTTTTTGTTAACTGCCCGGTTAGTGTTAACTATAGATTGTATACACGGCTAATAATATAATCATTCGCTGTTAAGAATTAAGCTAAACTGTTGCTTCTTTATAAATTAATACAATGTTAAGAAAGAGTCAAAGACGGGTAAAGAGAAAATTATTTTCATATAAAATTTATTTAATTACGCAGTCGTGTAAATAAATATCTTTGTAGATACTAGGCGCCCTGAATAGCCGAGGAGGCTGCCTAATGAACGGATCGGTTACAGCGTCAAGTTACACTCGTTAGCTGACGTCGCCTCTTGCCTGCTTATTGTCTCCTGGAACTTCGTCTATTCTGAAATAACTCCTGGTTGCTTTACAAATTGAGTTTTATTCAAGGTACTTTTATTGTTAATTCAATGATTGAAGGGAGGAACTTTATTGACTTAGCGTATTTATTATTTGGCAAAGTTAGAGTAGTGCCGTCGCTTGTGTTTATATGGCTACTGGCTACCGGGGCGCCAGCAACAAATGGGCTTCTCGGCACAGGTGATCGGTTCCGCTGACGAGCCGTCAATTTGTCGCTGCGACAAACCCTGCCACCACCCCGTCAGTCAGCGAGCGCTTCCAACCAGCCCAGGAATGAACCCCGATGACGGCCGCGGAGATATATGCGAGCTCGACACCCGACGATTAGGCCCGATGCCAACCCGAGCGCGCACGATGATTCACGAACGGGTTGAACGAACTATCCCGAACGTGCGATTGTGTCAATTGTTTTCTTAAACGGACAGGCATTAATTTGAGCATGCGGGTTTGAATTTCGAACGTTTGTATTGGATAATGCCTGAATTAGACGCACTATTGATGCTAGCAGTTAACCAGATAATTGAGAGCGGTGGATTTCTTCGTTTTTGATCTAAATTCGGTTCCGACGATTGGAACCTTTTAGCGAAAGCTACATTCTACAATAAGAGACGAGGGACTAGAATTAGATTTATAATTGCGAAATTTTGTCTCTGGCAAGTGCGACGATGACACCGTCACCGATGATTTGGCAGCTCCCGCGTGCATTCTAGGTCGAGATGCCCAAGATCACCTTTGTGTCCAAAAACTCGTTCACTTTGATTTTGAGTTGTATTGTATTCTATCAAGGCCTCTTTTGAGTAGTAGTGGTAGTAGCCAATCAAACAACGAAGGTCATACGAAAGATTCCATTCATATGGATATAGCAATAGATAATGAAATAGGTAACGATGAATCTAAAAGCGTAAGCGCGTAACAAATCATTGTAAAACTTCGACATTCCTCATCTAATACTTAAATTAACTAATAAATAGTGCAAGAAATCGAATGCAATAATCGATTCGACAACGCGGAATCGTTAATAAATCGATGATTCGTTCTGGTGCTCATCTGTTCGGGAAGACAATGGCCGCGGGTGCTTGCTTAAATTACGCTCGCTTGATTTACGCACATCGATTTACGCCCGTTGTTACGCCTAAGCTAATGAGTGCGGTGTTGCCCGTTTTAAAATTAAGCACGATCAGTTTTGAAATGAGAAGCTTGTGACGGAGTGACGGTTTGTGAAATTGGTTTCCTTGATGAGGACTGCAATTGGTAGTTAGCGGTTGGTTGTGTGGAAGATGATACTATGAGATAAGATAGATAGATAGATAGTTGGAATAAATGAAAGAGAGAAAAATATTCTAAAATACAAGTCTAATAATAAAAGTTACTATCTCTTAATAAATATCTTTTTAGTATTTGACATATTGCTAAGTGAAAGTAGGAATTACGATGCAGTTAGACAATCGATGAAGAACTTAATCATGTTAGTTATATTCCTTTGTACAAAAAGATCAATTTGCTTGAGCCGTGACAATTGTTGTCCCTATAACACTACAAGGGACCCTTATAGTATAGTCATGTCTATGCGTCTGTCTGTCCGCGGCTTAACTTAGAGACTGTTAGTAGTTGAAAGCTGTAGTTTTGCATTATGAACCATGCGAACTAGTTAAGTGGTAAAAATAAATAAATAAGGCTATTGGTTTTATATTTAAATGGTGGTTTGAAAGAGGTCGCTTTTAAGTGATACCTTTTAAGTGATCTGTTTTCTAAGTATCTACCTTTTGCCTTTTTACAAGCTTTTATTTAGTTTCGCCTGTCCCGTTGTCTGTCTGTCTGTTTGACCAAATTCCAGTAGTAATACTTATGTAAATCACGTGACAATACAATAATCTAGTAGTGACCTCCTGGTAGTCCAGCCAGGATCGTCTCCGCACGCAGGACGGAACTCTTCAACCATCGACTTGAAATTTGGTATGCAAATGTAGTTTGGGTGACAATGCAAGTACATTCAGCAAAAAAAGCTTGTGTTAAAAATGATTTTTTTTATTGTTTGGTTAGTTTAACTTATTGCACAGATTTGCGGTGTTCAAAAAAGAAAATTCGTATTAAGTATATTGCAACGGTGACTTTGTCTCCATTAAGTACTAGGCACGATTTTCTAATAATGAATACACCAATAACTATTAAGTACGTTATTAATACTTTCAACTACTTTCTTTATATTAAAATGATATTGTCCCGGATAACTCACGTCTTAAATATATGAGTGTCTCACGGTATTTTCATGTTCATAATTGAAAATGAATGCCAGACTGACTGTTAAGCTCCAAATTAAAAAAAAAACTAATCAAATGATCTCCCTGTATCCTCCTAAAATCTAAACTAGCCATATCACCTTTATCCTCTCACAAATCAAGTAAATCGAAAACCACACAAGTAACACGTCTCTAATTCATACCCCATGTCGATTCTCAACTTCCCTAAATGCCAAACTAGCCTTTCTGTCACTCTGAATAAAGACTTTATTAAAACCTTGAGTTTACTTCACTCAGAGTGTAAAACAGAGTGGTTCGAGTTACAGAGTCCCTCAGGGATCTATTCTGGGTACCCTCCGTCGAATCACTAGTTTTTTTTCTCTTAAGTGATGTATATTTATAGAAAAAGATGGCGGACAGTTTTCGTTGCAGCTACGACTTTGGCTTTTTATTATTTTTAACATTACATTAAGTTTACAAACATTAAAAAAATATATTAATAACTTTAAATAGAGATAAAACCAAATCTATTACCATTGTATTGTTATGTTACGCCTATGTTTATGCAGGTGTAAAGCTTGAATTTTTCAAGTTATTCCATGCTTTTTCAAAGTTGTGCAGGCAATGCGCACATTCAAAACCTTATAAGTAACCAAAGCATCCATGGATACGGATCTGTTATGAATTTTAGAGCTCCTTACATTGCATTATAATTATTGCCTTCCCTTTCCACAATACCACCCATTAGCCGGTACTCCGGTGACTCTCATAACCGATATTCATTAAGGAAGCACCATCAATTCCATTCCAGAGCCATTACGACCATTCCTTACCAAAACAAACAAATCCTACAATTATTTTAACCAAACCACGCCATTAACAACATCTAATTAGTCGAGAATGGCCTCTAAAACACTAATGTTACGGTCCTCTCTGACTGCATTGCTGATTTGATCTCTTGCATTCCCTTCTGCAGCACAAATATTATCATCGTCTTAGGATTGTACTATTTTCGACTCTGTACTATCAGTTGGAGGGTTCCTTTCGGTTGTGTTTTGTTTCGCAAGTGTCTCGAGATACCATGTCCCCTGGAATTCTGAAAATATTGAAAGATTAGCAGTGGGTCCCGTACGCGCCCATAAATAATACATTGGAGGGGGACCAGTGATGGATTGTCTGTCTGTCTCTCCGGTTTCTATTAGTCGGGAACTCTTAAAGGGTGAGTTCTTAGGGTAGTTATTATTAGTGGCGACCAATGTTAGCTCAGCAGTGATACCTCGTTAATACCGTTCGTCTCCGGCATTACTGACGTCATTTGCTAAGATTTATTGCCTTGTCAGTGTTATTTTAAACTGGTTCTGTTGGGGTAACGTTTGGAGTTAAGTTGAAATCGGTGTGAACATTTGAATAAGAACTAACAATTATGTGCGCAGACAGGAGGCATTTGAATAACACGAATTGTTAAAAGTGCTGTGCAGTTTATTCGACAGATTCTATAAAATAAAACGGAAAATATGTTAGGCTAGTAAGAAGACTAAAAAAATAAGGACAGTATAAAATAGGGTTTGCGTGACTCTATTGTAAATCACATGCCGCTCTTAAAGTTTTTTTTTGCGTTCTGAATACTAATTCATTGTCAAGCTCTATAGCCCCATAATATTATATTCCATTTTCAGTGACTCCCATCACTAAAAAGAAAAGATAGGCTTAATTTATTTTGACTTTCATGTTACTAGTTTACGCGTGACTTTAGCCGATAATAAACAGATCTTGATGCAGTAAAAAAAATCAGTGTCACCAGCGCCAACATCTGACATAGAAAAGCGTGAACAAATATCTGATACCTACGACTCTATTTCTAGGGCCAGTAGGGTGTCACTGACAACACACCAATATCTTCCTTTACTAATTCAAAGACTCTTGATTACGCGGAATTGCAAGATATCGCCGAATCTGTCGCGGCCATAAATTCTGGAGTCCTCAAGCAAGCTAAATTTGATAAGTGTCACAATCTTCACGTAACACAGGAATTTGATATCGACTGAGATACCGCCTGATACCATCTAGTCGAAACTCGAGTGACCGATAACAGTTGAGTTTAATAAAAATACGCGTTTTATAAGTTTGTTAAGGTTTTAACTGAATTTGCGTTCCATAGACTATTATTTAGCTTAAACTGATTTTTTTAGACGATACTCAGATTTTTATTGAGGGAGAAAGATCCTCGAACCTCAAACCTCGGGTGGCAACCACAAACTGGAAGACGAAGCTGAGGACATCGAAAGAGTTGCCGGCAACTGGTTGGTGCAAATAAATGGAGAAGTTGTCGTTCTTTCTGGTGTTCTAAGGGTACCTTTTGTTAAACAGTGGACGTCTTCCAGCTGATGATGAAATGATGCTCTTCAACGTTTATTTCGATGAATAAAAATATGTCTGCATCATCAATAATCAATAACGTCACACTCTACCTATTCTTATACATTATGACGTAAATAATGCTAAAGCACAAGTAACACCCCAGACAGGCCGCTTGGAAGCAGCTTCAACTTTCCCTGATATAATTGACAATGTCCCAACTCCGCAAGAAGAGCACAATAAACATTTCAATTCGGCGGTTACGATCGCGGCGTTATCGCGATGCATCCTAAAATTTTCCACCTCGTCTCGTGGGGCTCCCCTCTGTCTAACTTCCAGCATCTGGGAGCGGTCTAAGGTACAAGAGGCAGGAGTATTCATGATATACTCATGTAACGAGAGGATAATCCTGCCAAAATCGCTAACAGTTGCGCAACAGACATATTTTCTACCAGGTGTAGAGTACGATTGTTCTATTAACAGGTGGTCTATACGGGTCTATATTGTATAGAAAATATGGCTTACTTATTCCTCGGTAAATTGGAACGATTGGCAATATAGTGTACTTGCACGACAATTGTCACTGCCCCATAAGGAATCCATACTATGGATGTCATTATTTTACTTTCATGTCTAAAACTAAATGTGAAGTAATCGTTTAAATAAAATTACAACGTGTACCGACGACATAAAACGAGTTGGAGGACGCCTGGACGGTACTAATTCCCGCTCCCCGCTTGTCGCGTGTACCGCGGCGGAACCCGCCAATATCAACTTTTTATTACTAAAAATATTTATATTATTTCACTTTGTCTCCTTTCACTTTTTACCAAAGTTTAGGCGGTTTAATACACTTTGGGAGGGACGTGTTCCCGAACTTCGCTAGGGTTTGTTTCAATCATCCCTTTTGTTAAGTTTTCTCTTAATATCTTCGGAAGTTTCCTTTTTATTATGTAAGTACACTTGCCTTTTAGGCGTTGGGACTGAAGTTTCGAATTTGAGGACACTTTTGTTTTTGCTTTTGTTTTTCATCTTGTGTGTTATGGTCCAATAAGCAGTTCGTTACATCTGCTAGTCGATAAGGAGTTTGACAGACTTATTTGGCAGATTGCCTATCTTAGCAAATGAGGTTTGTTGGTGCAGGTTCGTTGGCATGTGTTTCTTCATCTACGGTTTCAAAGTTATCTAAACCATAAATAATGGTATTTAATCCTCACTACTCAATTTGTCTTCTAAAACTTTATGAAAATATCAATCCACAGTACAATAATTGGTGCATGCATGCGCAGCAGTAGGTATTTGCCGTCCAGAGATGTGTGCCTTAAACTTCTTCTCAGAGATTCATTTCTCTAATCAGACATTGGAACGATGCACGTAAGATTTTCTTTGCATTCGTGTCGTTTAATACATTTATTATTGGTTTTTATTTTCAAGGCAATAATTGCTACGAATCTTAATTTACTATCGTCAAATCAAACATAAACAAAAAAACTTATAAATTTGTAGTCTTTCCTACTCCATTAGAACAAGCGGCAGCTGAACCCCAGCTAAGGGGTAGTGTTTTAAAAACCACGCGTTTTAATTTCCTCCAATCTACCCTCAAGTCCATATGTTCTTCAAACAAAAAGCAGCCATGAATGGGTATTGTGCCTGAAGCGAACCGTCGCGGTGAACGCTGAGCGGGGGCGGGACAAAGGGAAATCTATCGAGGTGTCGGGTTACAAGCAAACATGGACGTGAGCTGAGAAATCGGAAATGGATACGACAAGCTAAATAAACTTAGAGCTTCCAACTTAAATGAAGCTAGTGAAAGACGTTTATTTTACACTGACAATATAGGTCCTGAGGATCTAGAAATTGCATGAGAAGGCATTGTTCAATAAACTGAAAATTTATCATTTAGAGCAACTTCTTTAGCCTTTCGAGTTCCACTGAAATGCCTCCTTGATCATAATTATCTAGTTTGCGTTACATCATCTACTAATAACCAAAGTATTTCGAGTTGATACTTTTCAATATAATGATATCCTTGTAAGGTAATCACGTGAGTGCTGTCTCAGTCCCATTGAATAATCGGCCTTTTTATTTTATGTCATTGGAAATAGCGATATGTCATCCATAGGCTAATTAGGATGTCGAGCTTTTATTTTTACATCAATTCAATTTTTTAAATTTAGATTTTAATTTGCATAGGTATCTCGATAATATTTAGTGATATTTCTCAAAATACCATCCGTGTTTATTTAACTAGAATCAATAGTGTAATAATAATAAGTCACATATGATCTTGAATAATCTCACACACATATCTGTCACACGTTTGTTACCTACACTCCAGTATTGTATTGTATATAGTTTACGAATATCTTCTTCTCCATAAACATTAGAGTTTATGTTAACTATCGTTTGATTTTTCATTCTATTTTGTTTTAGTCGCACAAACATTAAATACATTTTGCTGTACCAGGCGTCTGGTGTATCGACAATTTGCAATTTATATGAAGATATTTGGAATAATACAATGATTTTACTGCATTCGCTTGATGATTCTCAGTATGTTTAACAAATACTTCTTCCTCAAGGGACTCGTCAAGTTCCTTTTCAAACTTATTTACGCTATTTTTCTCCGCGCACGCGTCTGCCGCGCGTCAAAACGCTAATTCTGCGTCTAATTGTTCCCCTCACGCTGACAGCTACACTCGTAATCTGGAGGCCCCCGGCATTGTGTGCGCCCCCGGCTTCTTCTGTTTGTTTTTGTGTGGTAATTGCTTGCGGTCTAATAACTATGGGTAAATACCTACTTGTGTTTAGGGGAAGAGGTTGGTTGAATTTGTTTTCGGGTTCGTGGTCAGACGTTGGTAAAACTCCATGACTTTATCGATCAAGTGTTTAGTGATGATAATGATAAAATCGAGAAATCAGGTGTCACAATAAGTAGTTACGTCGAAATCTTTGACTTGATCATTTATTGTTATTTTAACGTGCAAACGATACTCTACACAAATGTATTAGATACAACGATATTACTTTAAACACTTATAGTAGATTGATTTAGGCAGTGAGTTGTAAAAGTTCAAGGCATTTGCATCGTCAGTGATATGTAAAAAGTGAGAGGCTGACAAAAAAAGGATACGAGACACATTTAGCTCTTTTACGCCAAGAACTTCAATTTATTGAAATTTAAAGTTCAAATTTTGAAATGGAAATCTTTTAAGCCAACTTAAAATTCAAAACGCTTTAATTATTATCATCACAAGCCAGTGAATTCACAGTGAAGGGTCAACGTTCAGAGTCAGTCAAAAACTTAATAAAATGCAAATACGACCGCAACCGTCAAACACTTAATCCAGCTACAAAGCAAAGAGTATACTCTGGACACGTGTTCCGGAGCTTAACTGCACACAATTAAGCTTAAAGCTCCGCTTAATTAAACCCCAGCTTTGTAATTTCAAAAGCCCATTGACGAAACACTTTTCAATATAGACGTTTTGTTCCGAGTGCGATTCCGAGTCGATTTCCGCTCGCTTTTTGTTTGATTTTACGTGTTTATTTCAAACTGTCGAGTTTTGATGAAGTTTCGAGGGCTCCTGTTACCCTAGAAAATATTTCGATTGTGTACTAATTTCTTGTACTCGTAGTAGTTGATGCGTTGTTAATAAAGACAACGTAATTGACGAACGTCATATTACCTACCCAGTATTTGCATATACTTCTTTTTGTGTATACAGTACGCTTATTCTAAGCGTAATTATCATCATGATCTCATCAGCTAAGAGACGTGTACTACTGGGCTACCCCAAGTCTTGTATTACCCACAACTAATGGCTTCCCGTCCATCAGCATTTCGGCTTCCGTTATGCGATATATAAACCAGCAACAAGAGTGTTACTAATTCGTATCAATGATGACATTTTGAAGGCAGCTATTTAGATTGGCCAATAAACTTGAACATAAAACGGGATCTCGTTAAAACATCGCCGTTTTAATAGGCAAAAGAGCCATAGAAGTGATAAAAGTAATCCGCAGTGTTTCCACAAATAAAGAAGGAATCCGAGCGTCGAATATGTGCCTACAATTAGGCAAATCGCTCCGCCCACGCCCCGGCCCCATAAAAACGTCCGAATCACCGAACAGACACTCCCAGCCCCAGCTAATGACGGCCTTACTCCCAAATCTAGAAACGCTCCCATTTAAATAACACGACAATAAACGAATTAAAGTAACAATTAGTGAATCCGGCGGAAGAGCAGGAAGCCAAGTGATCGAAGCTGCTTGACCAGGAGACGGCACTTGCATTATTTATGCCACTCGTTCCGTTACGTTGAATAGCTAATGACGTGTGGCTCGCTGTATTTACATAGTTAATATTAATGCTCGGGCGACAGCGTGCCCCGACTGCCGATACTCCAGTCTGCTCCGCGTCTGAACCTACAACTTACAACGCTCAAATAACTATTTAAATCAATACGCTTCTTAGAAATCTTAGAATAGTTGCTGTTACTATTTTTAACCGCACCGGCTAGTGTTAATAAGAATTTCAATGAGCTAGACGTCTGTTATTAATCATGAAACTCAATTAAATTACGAAATGAGTTTCCAATAACCTGCGACGACTAAATCGATGGTACCAGGCAATCAGCGACGCAAGGAGTTAACTAAAATCAAGCGCGCCAGTGAAGTGGTAGGTGCACGATATGTTTTATTGCCCGGCGTCCCGCAGGGAGGCATTGTCGGCCTCTCTCTATTCCCTACGTGTGTTCGATTGCTCTTTTTAAAATTATTTGTAGACGATACAAATTTGTAAGTAGCTGCTATAAATCGTTATTTGAATTTATAGACGTAGGATGCGTATTGACTTTTACGTAGCATTAGATATTACGACTATTAAATTCGATCACTCCGGGATAGCTTTCGAGATTTTCCCACATTCAAAACCGTTTAGTTCTGGTAGAATGGTCGCATTTTGATCATTAACCAACAAAATAATTCATAAGCAAACATTCTTTTGACATTTCCCCAGCTTTCCCTAAGGGTCTGTTCGGAGCGTGCCGTCTCCGGTTGCGGCCCAAACAATGGAGATCGAATCACTGTGACCCTCCCTACATTGTACTACAACACAATTACTCTTGATTAGCTATTGAAACTTTGACCCAATTTTCTTTTTGTTCGCCTCGGTGTAGGTTTTGGTTAACTTTTTGTTACAACACTTTCATTATTTCATTAACTTTTATTTGTCGATTCTTTGTTTCGTTTTTCTGATATGTTAAACTGCAAATGTGCTGAATAAATTTATATTTCTTTAACTACGTAATTAAAACTTGCGAGCATAGTAACAACAATTATAAATTTTCTACTCATTGAGCAAACATAACGAGGTTCAAAAACCTATTCAATAGAAATAGATAAAATAAAGATTACGTTAATGATACCAGGCGGTAATAAATTGAAGTACCAAGGCGGCATGAGAGGCAAGGAGGTGAGATTGCACAGAGATAGCCCGCTTAAAGGACACATTGATTGAGCGGACCGGACAACGCAGATAAGGGACCGGACCGGACTATTTGCATATTAAATGAGACGATATTAATTTTCTCGCAGGACTTACTCCAAGGTGTGACTAGGTAACGAGACGCGAGGTTTCGTCTCAAGCATGCTCATTTCTATTTTCTGTGATCCTGGTCTAATCTGAAACTGAACATTACTCAACATGTGAAACATCCGTCGCAATAGTAGATAAATATCCCCGAAATCTAGAATTATCGTAGTGTGAATTGGGGCAGGTAGAAATCATCACAAACACTCGAGAATTTGATACGCGAAAAAAGATAAGCGTATCCCATTGCAATGTGGGCCCTATGGTTTTAATGATAGGATTCCTAGGTGTTACGTGTGAGTTTTTTTTTTTCAAGATATCAAATGCGAGTTGCGTTTCCCATGACGGGCGATGACCCTGGCGCCAGGGTAACTTGTGATTGTCATCACGAAGCCATAAATCTACGGGGCATTATGGTGGTAGTAATGATAATAAAACTTGACCTTGATGGCGGAAGCCGCCGGGATTATTGATGGCGTATTATTTTTAATTGTTTTACAGTTAATTGTTAGGACCGGCAAGAATCAACGGTGGTCTATGAATATGAAAAGCAAGTGATCGGTATAAGTAAACTCCATAGTTGACAGTTTTTAGTACAACATCATAAGCAAAACACGACATTAAATTTCTATAATTACCTGTATCACAAAGCACTTGTTATGCTATCTCTACATTATGTTTGTTCTAAGTACATTTTTTTCTGCCAGTTTTTGTGTAAAAATACCATTTGATTCCTAACCCACCATAGACCATGCTGTGATAATATTTACAGTAAATGTCGTACCGATATTCCTCGTCAGGCAATGCGATGTCGGTTTGATATTTTCAGTGATAATAAAAGAATCATGTGCTCTTCCGTGCATTCTTTTAGATTAATTATTAAGTGGCAAGTAAAATCATCAAAAATAGTCACAAGAACATTGCAGAGAATTGCAACTAGACAATATATAATCTTATAAGTAATGCCATTGATGTCAAAACAAAAGCAACACGCAAATAATTGTAAAAAGCAGTCGATGCAGTGCTCATAGCATTGTTTGTGTGATAAAAGAAAGTTCCGTAAGAAACCATGGATAAACATTCGTTAGACAGATGCATCGATAAACATCCATTTTCTACCCATGGGAAGTAATAAATGCACAAGATATCACCACTTTACATGACTAGTACAATTAACTTACTTACAAGAAGTTATTAATGGCACAGTAAGCATAGCGATAAGTTGTGATAGTATACCTGGTTAGTCAAAAGTGAAACAACTAGTATCGTATGATTTAAACTTCTTTTAACGTTTTTCTGAAATAAACCGTAATGACTATTTTAAATAAGGAATTACTTCAGCAGAGTTTTGCACTATACCCAGTATCAAACAAACTACTTATTTAACTTATGAAAAAATATGTTTTCCGTTTTTTAGAAATATGTAAATAATGTTATATGTAGTTTCATATATATCAAGTATTTACTTAATGAAATAAAAAAAAAACATTTTTCAATCAAAAGACAGATCAAGATTGTTATCTCATTGTTATACCTCATAACCAAACCGAATAAAAAGTCTGGACAGAATATTAAGATATTCTTTCACACTCAGTCCGCACCTAAAAATTGTAGCTCGTTTAAAATAATTTCAATCTTATTCCAATGTCCATAATCAATACAAAACAATCTTAATCATAATAAGACCTAAAGGGGTGGAATAGGGCGAAACAATGGACATCAACCGCACGCGCATGGTTTAAAAACAATTCGTAAAAGGACAATATGGCAGGGGCTGTGTTTGTTCCAACAGCGACGCGTGCTCAGGTTACTACCAGGTGGACGAATTTTGAATTAAAAGTAAAACTAAATAAGTGAGGTAAAGGTTGACAGACTGGAGGATTTTGACTGGAATCTAGACCGTAGAAATACGGATTACCTTTTGGTTTAGAAACAGTAGCCACTTAGTTTTTCTAGATTCGAAGAGATTTTTCCTAAATAGTTACATCGCTTAAGTATTTAAATTCCCTCAAACTATTTGCTTGTAATCAACAATGCAATTGGTTCAATTGGTGGTGAAAATTGATTATGACAAAACTTTTTTTTTTACTATCTTGTTATCGTCGGTCAGGCACTTGATTCCATCAGTAATGTTTCTTGCCGGTAATGAGACCTTTATCTGATTTCTCTTGAATGTGTTTACTTGCCGTGACAACACAACACTAATACAGACAACGCCAATAGCTCTGCAATAACTTCATGAACCTTTGTCACATCAAAATTAATGTTGGCATTTATTCCTTTTTTGTTAAAATCTAAATGTTTAACACTCATGGCATCGTCGACAAAAACGTCGTCATTGAAGGATCAATCAAAATCACACCCAGTGATTGCTGTGCCCCCGCAAACAATGATTTCCCAAGCCGGCGCGTGCGCATCGTGGGAACGCGGCCTCGGGATCACTTACTGGAAGATGACACTGATTGCGAATAGCGAAAACTATAATGCTGGGAATAGGGGAATATCTGTTATTTCTTTGTTACGTACGTTATAGCAAATATCGGGTCGCCCATTTACATGGATCAGTAGGGGGTAACTAAACTAGATCTGTTCTAAGGAACTATGTCGTCATATATGTCATCATATAGTAATAGGTAACGACGAACGACATGGTAATGAAATGTACCCTATCTTTTTATAATGAAGAAAAAACCCTATAATATTATTATCAAAGAAATCTTTGCATCCACATATTTTCCCTTTTAATAAAATAAACCCTTGCAATCTAAAGTAATCCTCTCCCATTTTGACAAGAGAAAAACAAATAAAGTAGGTACCAAGGCAACATGAAGACGTATGACCTCTTCCAAGATGACGCAGTAAAGTCTCATTCGGCCAAATTAATGGTAATGGAAAAGTCCAGTTCCCCCCGGGTACCGGCTATCTTGTTTGTCGTTTGTTAGTTCTTAGTTTTTTTGACAACGCCTTTTAGTTTAGCTGTTATTTGTTAGCAAGTTGGCGTTCGGCGATCGGGAATGTTTGACAAGTTAAATTTAATATCGAGTTATGTTTATTGTGCGCACCTCAAAAATATCCGATTTCTTGTGAAATTGGTCTAAGATTAGAGAAGTTTGAAAATTTTATTTTATGTTTCGTCTAAATCTGAGAAACACGTTACTTGAGCATTGCTTATCAGATTCAACAAAATCTTGCAAACGAAAATACGAGTAAGTAGATAATTATGAAGATTTAATCCTATCAGAAATAAATCTTCAGAAGTATTTTCAAGTGTTTCACTCAACGTTGTCGTTAAGCACAACAAATAGAGCCCCATATGTTATTCAAAAATGTACCAGGAGTCTATAAGCTTCTGGGGCTCAACACTTGATCGGCACATGTTCGAAGCAAAAACTTTCACCCAAATCTGACACAGACGACGTTCCAAGAAACGAACCAAATACAATGTTGCCACAATGAAGATTGTAAGGGTATTATTGTTTGGAAAAAAAAGTTCAATGCCTTCATTATTGTTTGAAACTCAGTTGTGACGACAGCGCCACTAAAAGGTCACAAAATTAAGAATTTGCTGTGAAAACACATCTATGTAAATTCCGACTGGTAATAACATAGGTGTTTCTACCAATCATTAACCAAATGTTCCCAGTTCCGACAGATATTCGCTAACGATACAAAATTACTCCCTTTGCATGAATAAACAAAATTATAACAATGTCCCGCCATAATGACGAACTTGCAAAGAGTAAGTCATTTCTGATCCACACACATGGTGTGAACGGAACGCATTAGCGGCCACGCTTCCTGCCACAAAAAGAACCTATTAAAAAAAACTAGCTTCGTAATTTGAATAACGCGCTTTCAGTTTTTAAAAATTACTCGTTCATTTTGAACCTTATCGTTTTGACATAAGTTAACTGTATTATTTTTAAGAAATCCTTGGAAGCATGTGTTCGATATTCAAATTAGGGATATAGATCTAACAGCGTTGGCTTATTGGTAGAATTGAAAGCGGACGTCTGTTTCAAGTTCTTAACAATTTCAATCGAATTTATTGTTTTGAAACCGTCCTGTTGCTGCTTCAGGTAAAGTCACTCAAAATCGTCTGTACAGTAAAACATCAATGGACATAAAATGAAAAATGAACCGCTACGTCCTAGACTTGAGCATTCAGGCATTTGCCTTTGAAATTTAACATCGCGTGCTAACAAGCAAATGTCAGCTCAGTTCTGCGTTCCTAGTAGATAAATATCTACCTACCAGAATATCTAAGTGGGCCAAGTGATTTTAATGCGTATTGCTTGCCGGCCTCCGTTTATGTCGAATTTTAGGCAAAACGATGCAATATTTCTTTGAACATTTCGAAACCTATTTTCAGTGGAATACTGTTTTAAAGGCGTAGTCTAATCTAGAATAGGTAGAGATAATCGTTTTATTAGTCGCTCCTAAGTCTTGGTTAATAGTACGGCCCTGATAGATGGCGCTACTCCACTGCGCGTTGTAAAACGGTATTCTTACCCTACGAATAAATAATAAGTCAGGAATTGTAAATGCGTTGGAAAAATGGCCTTGCGAACACGGTTTTTAAACCGTGTTCTACGCGACATTTGTCGTGCATATGACATTGCATCACGCGCGCAAACCAATCCGCGCTTTATTTCTGAATTTTCACCAATCAACAAGCACGTCTATTTGCAACCTCTAAATTTGAATCATAAGTCGTTTTCGTTTAAAAGTATGGCCACTTTTTGTGTAGAATTTGTTTTGAATTACGCCTCCTGACTTATTATTTATTAGTAGTACTTCAACTTACCCATGATAATTTTTAATTTGAGTTTTTCCATCATCATCAAACAAACAAAACATCGTGAGGAAACCTGCACAAACCTGCGAAGCAATTCAATGGTGCGTGTGAAGTTCCCAATCCGCACTGGGCCCGCGTGGGAACTACGGCCCAAGCCCTCTTGTTCTGAGAGGAGGCCTGTGCCCAGCAGTGGGACGCATATAGGCTGGGATGATGATGATGATGATGATGAGTTTTTTTCCGACGTGGGTGTCTTTAAATTCTTAAATAAAAAGACTAAGGGGCTGTTTCATCATCCATTGATTAGTGTTAACTGACGGTTAGTGATGCCGTCTCCGTCTATTCGAACAAAACAAATAGAGACCGCATCACATTTAGCCGTCAGTTAACACTAATCAATGGATGGTGAAACAGCCCCTAAGAGTACCGTTTCTTTCGAGGCTGGCAACGCACCCGCAGTTCATGATACTCACAGACTTCATATAAATATAAATATAATGTCTGTGATGATACTACAATACAATAACTCTTTATTTGCCCACCAACACATAGCAAGCAGTACAGAAAACAAGTATATACAAGAGTCAAGAGTCAAATCAAAGTCAAAATAAAATATATTCAATTTAGGCTTTACGGTGAAGGAAAACATCGTGAGGAAACCTGCACAACAAACCTGCGAAGAAATTCAAACGGTGTGTGTGAAGTTCCCAATCCGCACTGGGTCCGCGGGGGAACTACTGCCCAAGCCCTCTCATTCCGAGAGGAGGCCTGTGCCCTGCAGTGGGACGTATATAGGCTGGGATGATGATGATATAATTTAGGCTATATAAGCAGTTATGAATGTCAAATTAAAATCTACCACCGGTTCGGAAAAACCTCTGTTGAGAAGAATCCGAAGAAACTCAACGAGGTATATATTTTTTTAAACAGATTTACAATATTATTAAATGATATCTATACATCACAAGTATTTAACACAACTTTATTTTTAACACAGTTAGTTCGCTATTTGAAGGGATCGCTAATGCGGATCGGAATTGTATTTCCAATTATCCCTGTCCATGATATAATCATTAACTTTATAATACGCCTTAGATATTAATGTCTTCTTGACAATAGATCTGAATTTTGTATCTGTTTCACTTATAATATTTTAGACTTTCTGAGGTAAGCAATAGGCGGCCTTATCGCTTCAGAGCGATCTCTTCCAGTCAACCTTTACAATGGAATGGATGGAGAAGGAATAAAATTTAGCAGGTGGTGAATAGACATATGTGAACTGTAGGTGTCATTTAATTTTAACCCCAAGTGAACCGCGTGTCGGCATTAGTACAAAAGTTGAATACACTGATCTACATTCTATTCAATCTTACATGGCGTCGAATTAGCCCAAATAATAAGACACCTAACGATCGTTAACCATAATCTATTTGCCGTTACATGAACAGCAATTAGGCGTTTTTTCGGCAATTACTTCAGACAAACGTATCAATCAAACGGTATGGTAATGTAAAGCGAAATACGCCTAGCACGCATACAGAGTGAGATAGAAGACTCGCAGATGAAATGATGCAAAATGGTAGAAGAAGTACTTACCTTAAACACGAATGAGAAGGTAAACCAGATCTGAAATGAGGTTTTCGAGTAAATTTTCGGTGACAATTGGTGTCATCACCATACAATTTATTATGATTTTGCTTGTATAGTAATATTATTATTGTTGTGTTTGGTGGTGGTACTGTTGGGACGTTAATAAATCATTTTTCTTGTTTCTTTCTTAATTCAGGGTACTTCACTAAGTAAAAACCGCCAAGAGCGTGTCGGACACGCCTGAAATAGGGTTCCGTAGCCATTAAAAAAAATTAAGTAATAAGGATTTCGTATTTTGTACGAAATATTCCAAGTTTTGATATATTTTATACCTTAGGCTGCTTTTTACTCTTAAACTACTAATTATTCTCAAGAAAACTTAACCGTTATACTTTTCCTTGTAAGTTATACTTACTAACATCCTGAATTTTTCAAATTTGCCACTCACCGGTTTTGATCTATGGGGGGGGGACGACGACGACGACGACGACGCTCGATTTTAATGCAAATTTTGCATTTTCTAAGTTGATTATTTTGCAAACAAATCATTGAATCGAAAAATCGTTTAGCAACCCCCTAATGGTTTTAAAAAGACCTATCCAACGATATCCCACTACAAGATTAGATGAGAAAAAAATTCACCCCACTTTACGCCTATGGGAGTACAGTAAAAAAATTTTTTTTGAATTTTTTATTGTACCGTTTTGTCGGCATAGTTTTACATATATATCCGTTCAAAATTACAGCTTTTTCTAGTATTGATAGTCCCTGAGCAAAGCCGCGGGCGGACAGACAGACAGACATGGCGAAACTATAAGGGTTCCGTTTTTGCCATTTTGGCTCAGGAGCCTTAAAAATGATAGATGAAACCCGCCAAAGTTTGGGAGTGGAGGCCCGTGGGTGGGACGCTTTAGCACGGTGTGACGTCACGCGGAACTGTAACTAGCTATATCTTCGTTAATTTGTTTAATTAACATAAGAAAAAACATCACCATCATCCCAGCCTATATACGTCCCACTGCTGGGCACAGGTCTCCTCTCAGAATGAGAGGGCTTTGGCCATAGTTCCCACATGGGCCCAGTGCTGATTAGGAATTTTCCGCCGGTTTGCTCACAATGTTTTCCTTCGCATGAATTTCGGAAAACTCGAGCCCGGGTTTGAACCCACGATCCCCTGCTTGAGAGGCCATAGGTCAGACCACTAGTCCACTTCGGCTTTTTATCCGATCGGATAGTGTGAAGTTGTGAACGCGGCCTTATCCAATGATTATGTGCGCCAGGCACTAACGAGTGTTCCGTATTCGAATTGCCATTTGACAAGGACCATAAGGCGGGTGCAATAACGGCGGGCTAGCGTGCGCGCGCGCACGAACGCTTCCGAAACGTTACGAGATCACCCGAAGCTGGATACGAACAATGAGTGATCAATAAATTTGATTTTAATGATCGATTTAATTAGTACCTAATCGAATCGCAGTATTCGCAATTATATTTTCTGCTGTAATCAAAATACCACCAACGGGACTTATCATGCTAGCACACACGAGTAATATTTACCTCGACGTTTCGGCAACATTGCAGTGGCCGTGGTCGCGAGTAGACTGAAGTGTGGGGTGTCAAGTCTGCCTAGCAGCGCGATTCCTTCGAACTACCGGACTTGATCACTAATAGTGCGGCACTCGTATCACGAACTACTACCCGCACTTGGTCACTTTTATTAGTCACCCTATCACACCGACACACAACACTAACAACGTCCGGGTAGTTCGAAGGACTCGCGCTGCTAGGCAGACGTGACACCCCACACTTCAGTCTACTCGTGACCTTGGTCATTGCATTGTTGTGCCGAGATATAGTTACTCGTGTGTTTGCGTATAGTCCAGCTTGGTGTGTTGTTTTGACTTATGAGTGAAAATCACGAAAGTTAAAAACGTTATATTATAACGTTTCTTGATGAAACCAGCGTTTTGTACATACGAGTACTGTATCCTTTTCTCATTCTAAAAAAAACATATCTCTACCTATATCTACATAACGAGACGCAACTGCCTGATTGACTGACAGACAGACATCGCACAGGCTAAACTACTAGACCTAGAGACTTGAAATTAGGCAGCACATTGCTTGAGATCTGTTTATTTATTGAATCACCGAAGAATTACCAAGACTGGCTCCAAGAATATGCAAGTTGAAGTGGAATAGGCGGGAATAATAATTGCTCGAAGAACAGATAACCTTGGGGGAGAAAAGTCTCCAACGTAGCGACCACGCAACGGAAGAGGAAGCGTTGACAGACCTTCCACTAGGTGGGCCGACGCCATCGTGAGATTGCAGGGCAATAGATCGATGCAAGTGGCCAGTTGTCGTTCATTGTGCCGTTCTAGTTCTAAGGGAGACCTTTGTTCAGCAGTGGACGTTTTCAAGCTAATGATATGATGATTGCTTAAGTATCATTGAAGTTTTTTTTTCACGTGCGCAGAATTAAACTAGCTCTTGATTTTGTCTACTTTATCTGATCTATTGGACAGAACGTCAATATTTGTCTGAAGTTCTGCCATGTCCTGATTCTGTCTATGACTGAATTATAGACAGTTTGTCTAGACCGCGGAAACATGTTTTGCCGCGGAATTTCATAACAGTCGCGCTTCATTACGGCAGCTGCCGCGTCACGCCTCACGGCCCGTGCTTAATGCCTATGCAGTTTAGGGTTAAACTTTATCGAAACGTGCAAGAATTGTATTGAATTATGTGTTCGAATGATATTAGTAGGCGTTCATAATCTCCATCGATATAATCCCACTGCAGGGTGGGCTTCTCTCAAAATATGCTTGGGCCGTAGTTCCAACTCAGGCTCAGCACGGTTTGGGAACTTTACATACACTGTAGAAGAATTTATTTCCATCATTCAGCCGTATCCTCCGTAAGGTCCACGTGACATTTTAAATACATATAATTTGAGCGATAAAATGTGAGGTGCGAGCTTGCAAAATTAATCCAGTAATTATATTCACCGGACATTTTCATTCAATTAAGACATC